>NC_060163.1:2302338-2308224 GCF_021292245.1 Micropterus dolomieu | reverse complement strand
ATACTTATGACCATGTGATATTTCAGTTTTTCTTTTTTAATAAATTTGCAAAAATTTCTACATTTCTGTTTTTTTCTGTCAAGATGGGGTGCTGAGTGTACATTACTGAGAAATAAAATGAACTTTTTTGATTTTTGGAAAATGGCTGCAATGAAACAAAGAGTGAAAAATTTAAAGGGGTCTGAATACTTTCCGTACCCACTGTATATATATATACACACACACACACACACACACACACACACACACACACACACACACACACACACACACACACACACACACACACACACACACACACACACACACACACACACACACACACACACACCTACACACACCTACACCTATCTATCTACACACATATCTATCTATATATATATCATTTATCTGTTTATTTTCTTTTTATTTCATACATGCCCCATGCCAGTAAACCCAAATTGAATTGAGAGAGGCAGAGGGAGGTAAACTGTGTGAAAGTGGGACTTTTAAACAACACAACTAATAAAGTCAAACAAGTTGGATGCGACATACTATTGAGGCAGAAACCAAGCCACAGAAGATAAAGGTGGAACCTTTAAGAATGAATGTCTCATATTCCAAGTGCCACAAGGCTAAATAAAGTGACATTTATGCACTTAAGACATAAGACAAATTCCAAATTCCATTACCAATGGAAATCCACAACCTCCACCAATCCTGACCAAAGGTGTTCTGTAGGTAAAGCTAGAGTAAAGTTCATGGGGTCATTAAAATGTAAAACATTCGTCCATTGGGAATCTGAATAAACCGAGGACATTTCACGTTGTGTGTGATTTTTCAGAATCAAACTCAAATATAGTGGTAGAGTAACACATTGTCACATGTCCCCCCCCATGCTGTCTGTATCAACTGGTGCAGAAGACTTACTGGGTTTCCTGTCTTTTTTCTCCTTTGGCAGGTTGGACATCTTCCTTTTCAGGTAAGCTACTTTCTCCACCAATGACATGAGTCGACCTCGGATGGTGAAGTCACTGTCACCCTCAATCCCGCTCTCCTCATCCAACTCAATACCTGACAGAATAGAGAAATCGGTAAACAGTGTGTTTGCAGTTAGTGAATATACAATATACAGATATTATTGATTCATGTTATTATTACTATTGATCCCTATTGATCTCTATGGGCAACCTGGATACTGCAGTTCAATAAATGTTTTGTTGGCTGTGTAGGTGAAGCTGATGGTTTACCACAGTGTCTCATCAGGTCCTCATGGAAGTCGAGCAGCTGTTCTCGGATGTATTCAGGACAGGGACACTCTTGCTTCTCATCCTTAAAGTTCAGCAGCATGTTGATCTGCAGAAACACATCCATCACGGAAATCCACCATACATTTGGTCACAGGTTTTGATTGGGATGTTGGGAGCTTGTTCTCACCAGTGTTTTGGAAAGATGCTACTTGACTTGGGCTCTGCAGTGCATTTAAGTAATAATGCCTCCAAATACACAAGTGCCAAAGCATCATCAGTGGTGTTCCTACCTGTTCCTGTGGAGGAGATCTGAACTCTTTGGTCTTTTTGGCAGTGAGGGCGGCAGACATGTTGAGTGCCAACATCACCTCATTGTAGCGGAACCGCTGGTTGTCTTGGAGACAGGCCACAAAGTCATCAGAGAAGGCCACCACAGCCTCGATACGGTGACGCACCTGGCAGTCACACAGGTACTGAAGCACATGGCACATCTTCACACACACACACACACACACACACACACACACACAGATTAGATGCATGCAATCACACATACTGTTGTGTAAACTATATATTACGATGAAAACTCGATAAATTAACCATCTACACCACAGACTTCAACTAACACACAGAAACCTGCCATCTTCAGAAGTTTTCTGATGACTGTGCTGTAGTTGAATGTATTAGCAAGGGTGATGAGATTGAGTTCAGGGCTGGGGTAGGTCACATGGTGTGAGTAGAACCATCTGCAGCACCAGCGTGACAAAGACAAAGGAGCTGGTTGTGTATCTAAGGAGGTCCAAGGCACCAGTGAGCCCTGCTTCTATTCAGGGGGTCTGTACTCATTATCATTACTACTATTTATATTATTTATCATTATTTAGACATTAATGGCTGTGTGATGTGTGTGTTTGAGTTAATTATATATCTTACAATATATAAATACATTAAATAGCTTGTCTGGATCGTAAATGAACTCACCTCTCAGTCATACATGGTTCAGCCTCTGAAATAATGGACTTGTATTGTCATTCTTAAGTTGCTGAAATGTTCTGGTGTATGGGATGCATAAAGTTGTCTTTGCACTCATGATTGTGTGTTGCCATAGCAACCTATAGCAGATTGCTATCTAACACTCATACCATCCTGTCACTTTAAAGGTATTGCACAGTACACACTTATTTAAATACAGATATGGAGGACAAGCGATTCTGCACCAAGTAAACAAGACCACATTGTAAAAAAATTTATAACTAAATGTTGAACTACAGTAAATTACAGTGAAGTATTACTTGTCGTCTAACATAAAAGCAAATGCAATGTGACAGAAAACTTCTTTGTCTCAATTTCATTTACAAACTAAGAGGCTTTACTGAGTATCACCTGGAGTTTTACAGGCTCTGGTAGCTTCATCTGTAACAGTCCTTCTTTAGGCATCTTCCTCCCTCCATCTTCTCCTCGTCCTTCAGGCTCCACCTCCTTCACTACCTCCGGGTCCATGTGTATTTCCTCCTGCCCTTCCCGTCTTTCACAGAACACAGACGGTTCAATCAGTCTGAGGATGTTTTTCAGATCTCCATTTTGGAAAACTCCCATGATGAGCATGGTGTAGAACAGCTTAATGAGAGGGACGAAGAGAAACTCAGTGCTGCCTCCTATTGGATCCCGTACGTGCATGCTTCCCTCCTGTACTGCCTCTGTTAGCATCTCGATGGTTTTAATTTTCAGTATATCTAGGGGGAATTCAGGGCTGTACTGGAAACAGTCTCCTGATCCTGATCCGTTGTTGCCATTATTACGATACGACGGTCCGGTCCCACAGACAAAACTTGGGGATGAGAAGTGCATTCTGGGTCTCAGGGAAGTGCTGAGGCCAATGCCTGGAAGGCCATGTTTCTTCTTCTCATCTGGAAACAGGGTGATGCTCTTGGTTTCGCCTGTCATGGGAACAATGTATTCATTGTTCATCATGAGGCGAGCTGTAGCGTAGCTGCTCAGGTGGATGTCTATGAGGAGGTCGTAGTAGCCCGCACGAAGCAAACCTGTAAGTGACATACAAACAGAAAGATAGTTAGAAACATTCAAGTGAAACAACAACCCCTAAATGAACCATTTATGTTTGTATTAATAAACAGACTTCATCAATTACCTGGTATAACATGAATTTATTCAGGTATATATAGACTGTAGACTGTTGTACTGACATTTACTTCTTCTGTACGGAGAGTCCAAAGTCACAAACTCCCTATTTGCTACCTTGAGAACTGTATTTGTAGCCACTTTATTTGTGCATTTAATATTTCTTAACCATTACTTATTTCTCAGAGACTACTACGTTGCATGCGATTTTTTTCATATATCTTGTTTGTGTTACCTGGCATGTATTTATTCTCTATAGCCTGCAGGAGCTGTGCCTCGTCTACGTGTGAGCAAAGGGCATGTGCCACTCGGTTATTTCCCAGAGCACAAATGGCAGAGTACAGTCTGAGGGTATGGTAGTGAAACTTTAATAAGTCCCTCTGCTCTGACAGCTCCAGGATATCCACCGACCTAGACAAAACGCACACACAGAGATACTGGGAGTGAGAAATAAGACACCAGGAGGAGATGGGGCGTGTGCATGCATTTGTATATGGAATTAGGGTGTGTGTGTGCGTGTGTGTGTGTGTGTGTGGGGGGGGGGGGGGGGGGGGGGGGGGGGGGGGGGGGGGTACTCTACCAGTTCTCCTCAGGTATGTGCAGAGACATAAACTGCAGAGGTTCGTTACACTGGACCAGCCAGCCGTGTCTGTCATTTACTCTGGATGCTGACACCTGAAAAAAAGTAGTAAGATGAATTTAAGTCAAGCTGTGTCCAAACTGAACGCTCAGCCTTCACATCCCTTGTTCTATACACTGCACAATTAGTGATTTGAACATTTAGCCAGAAAAGCCATATCAACATTCCTCTCTTTTATATCCCAAATGCAGTCAGCCAAAGCAAAAAGCCCCCAAATGCAGACCTACTATAAATAAATAGGAGTCCTTACCTTAAGGAAGTGGTTGGGAACACGACTCCATAATACAGGAGTGAGAAACTGGACATGCAGCCGTGGAGGACACTGAGGAACTGGATTCTTCCTCTCACTTTTAAACAGACCAGCTGACAAAGGCATCACATTCTGACAGGGAAACAGACACGTTGATATTGATTCCACATCACATAAGACAAAGCTGGCCAGACCACAGAGGATACTGTGGACATATTCAAACTCACAGTGCAGTTTTTTCTGTAAGTGTTGGTTTTCACATTACTGTTCATTAGTCTGGTAATGTATAAGAGTTTTATCCCAACTGACAGGTATGAGAGACTGTACAATGATAACACCACTGTATGAGAAATATTCTTCTTGAGTTTTTTGCTCAATGTAAACAGAGATTTTAAAGACGTAGGATTGCTGCTCTCATTCTTTTCAGACATCAAACCAGAGGAATTGTAATCTGAGGATTTAAAAACCAAGTCTCAACAAACTCGAGTAATTTAACATGTGAACAAAAAGCAACCTCCCAAAACTAATGGGAAATCAGAATTTACTTTATTTTGATGAAACTGCATGTGTTCGTGCCCTTCTCACCTTAATACGCCCCAGTTCAAACTGGACAACATTAGGGCTGGTGGCCTTGGCAAAGACTGCTGGGAACAGCTTAGTACTGGGCTCCACCTGTAGAGAGGAGTGAAGAACAACAAAAATGACTTGTCAATTTATTGTTCATATTCTTAATTTTTTATTGAAAGGAAAACAAAATTAATGTTCCTCTGAAATGCTCCTTTAGGCTTTAAGCCACTGAGTGTGCAGGCAAATGTACATCATGAACTGGAAGATGAACAGGCAGGGGCCCACAGAGACAATGAAACTTGCTGTAGTACAGAGTAACTGTAACTTACAAACAAAGAGCAGACACAATTTGTTAGCAGTGGTGCTTAAGAATAAAGACCACAACAGTTGTTTCAGCCTCACTGTCATCCAATGTTAAAGATGGCCTAGGCCAGGGGTATTCATTTAGATTTCAAAGAGGTCTAGTTAGAGAAAATTTCCTGAAGCAAAGGTCCGGAACATCAAAATGTATCATTCAGTACTATAACCTATAGTTGAATCAACACATGTTTTTAGTCAACAACGGACTGTCAAATCAAATAATATTTCAGTCAATTTTCACATCAAACTGGAGGGATAATAAATAATAACTATTCAAATAATAAATTCTAAATTTAAGTAAACTAAAGTGCCTAATTTTTAGAAAAAATGTAATAAAAAGTGTAGCTTGAAGTGATGAAGTGTAGTCTTAACCAATTTTATAATAAACACTCAACACATCATAACAAATGAACAGCTGTAATGCCTCCTTCTTTCATTTCCTCTTACAGAGCTACCACTTTCCTACTTTCTGTTGTTCAGTGAGAAACGTGAACTCCAGCTAGCATATTGGAGATCTATGAGATATTCTGGTTTTGAACTGCCCGTGGGAGGAATGTACATGTAAAAATCTGTACATTCTTGATTAAAAGTCATGTGAAATCTCTTTTATCTTTCGTCTCCTCAATTCGGGTGTGTTTCCAAAACGTCTCTGGTGAATCTCGCGGACTCGACTCGCAAGCATCGGTATGCACAGATTTGAT
>NC_060163.1:2260848-2302318 GCF_021292245.1 Micropterus dolomieu | reverse complement strand
AGACTTAAACGACATGTCCTGATCAAAGATAACTCCAAGATTCCTCACAGTGGTGCTGGAGGCCAGGGCGATGCCATCCAGGGAAACTATATCTTTAGATAATGCGTCACGGAGGTGCTTAGGCCCCAGAGCAATAACTTCAGTTTTATCTGAGTTTAACATTAGAAAATTACAGGTCATCCAGGTTTTAACATCCTGAAGGCACATTTGAAGTTTAGCTAACTGATGAGTTTCATCTGGCTTGATCGATAGATATAACTGAGTATCATCTGCATAACAATGAAAGCTTATGGCAGGGGTATTCAATTAGATTTCAAAGAGGTCTAGTTAGAGAAAATTTCCTGAAGGAAAGGTCCGGAACATCAAAAACGACGAACTTGCGTTATCATTCAGTACTATAACCTATAGTTGTATCAACACATGTTTTTAGTCAACAACGGACTGTCAAATCAAATAATATTTCAGTCAGTTTTCACATCAAACTGGAGGGATAATAAATAATAACTATTCAAATAATAAATTCTAAATTTAAGTAAACTAAAGTGCCTAATTTTTAGAAAAAATGTAATAAAAAGTGTAGCTTGAAGTGATGAAGTGTAGTCTTAACCAATTTTATAATAAACACTCAACACATCATAACAAATGAACAGCTGTAATGCCTCCTTCTTCATTTCCTCTTACAGAGCTACCACTTTCCTACTTTCTGTTGTTCAGTGAGAAATGTGAGCTACAGCTAGCATATTGGAGATCTATGAGATATTCTGGTTTTGAACTGCCTGTGGGAGGAATGTACATGTAAAAATCTGTACATTCTTGATTAAAAGTCATGTGAAATCTCTTTTATCTTTCGTCTCCTCAATTCGGGTGTGTTTCCAAAACGTCTCTGGTGAATCACGCGGACTCGACTCGCAAGCCTCGGTATGCACAGATTTGATTGGCTGAGCAGCGTCACATGAGACGATTGGAGCACATGCGATTGGTCTGTGAGTTTCCTGGTCCTCTAAACCAGTACAGAAAAGCTGCTCGGGTTAAAATAGAAACGCTCCGTCACGAGGTAGTAAGTCTCAATAATAAATGGGCTGTAGGTCGGCGGTCCGGAGAGGACGGCGGCTGGGTCCGGATCCGGACCGCGGTCCGCCTATTAGTGACCTCTGGCCTAGGCTATAGGAAGATTGCCAGGACCCTGAAACTGAGCTGCAGCACGGTGGCCAAGACCATAAAGGGTTTCAACAGGACAGGTTCCACTCAGAACAGGTCTCGCCATGGTCGACCAAAGTTGAGTGCCCATGCTATGTTGTCTTTGGGCAATAGATGTATGAGTGCTGCCAGCATTGCTGCAGAGGTTGAAGGGGTGGCCAGACCTGTCGTCCCAGAAGGAAGCCTCTTCTAAACATGATGCACAAGAAAGCCCGCAAACAGTTTGCTGAAGACAAGCAGACTAAGGACATGGATCACTGGAACCATGTCCTGTGGTCTGATGAGACCAAGATAAACTTATTTGGTTCAGATGGTGTCAAGCGTGTGTGGCGGCAACCGGGTGAGGAGTACAAAGACAAGTGTGTCTTTCCTACATTCAAGCACGGTGGTGGGAGCATCATGGTCTGGGGCTGCATGAGTGCTGCCAGCACTGGGGAGCTACAGTTCATTGAGGGAACCATGAGTGCCAACATGTACTGTGACATACTGAAGCAGAGCATGATCCCCTCCCGTCTGAGACTGGGCTGCAGGGCAGTATTCCAACATGATAACGACCCCAAACACACCTCCAGGACAACCACTGCCTTGCTAAAGAAGCTGAGGGTAAAGGTGATGGACTGGCCAAGTTTGTCTCCAGACCTAAACCCTGTTGAGCATCTGTGGGGCATCCTCAAACGGAAGGTGGAGGAGTGCAAGGTCTCTAACACCCACCAGCTCCATGATGTCGTCATGGAGGAGTGGAAGAGGACTCCAGTGGCAACCTGTGAAGCTCTGGTGAACTCCTGACCTGCTCGGCCTGTTGGGTCGACCTCCGCGTCGTCCCCTGCACTGTCTGGGTTCCCCGTTGCCCTGCCTTCAGGCCGTCAGCCTGAGGTTCCCTGATGCCCTTGAGCTTCTCTGGCAGTCCACCAGAGAGTTTGATTTGAACTGTGTTTCCAATGATTTTTAGTTTTTGGATGTTTTTTGGTTTTCTGAGTTCCCTGGATCCCTCCTCCTGTCATCCCTCCACCCACCCTGGTTTGTGTTGTTTTGGACTTGTGTTTTTGATGACTTGTTTGACTTGTTTTTTTTTCTGGTGTTGGGATTGGGTTGTTTTTGGAACGCTGGGTGTCGTTCCTTGAGGAGGGATGCTGTCAGGGGTTTGGGTTTGTTGGTTGTGTCTGTTTCGGTGTTCATTCCCTGCCCTTGTGTTTGTTCTTCTGTGTACTATGTGTTACTTTGGTCATTTGTTTATTAGTCAGGGTCACTTATGAGTTCATTTAGTGTTTTCCAGTCTTGTTTTACTGTCTCTATGTTCTGTAGGTTTTTTGTTGGCGAGTTACTTTTGATGTCTGTGTTATGTTTCATTGTTTTAGTTTGTAGTTAGTCTGCCCTAGTGTCTCTTGTCTTGTTTTACTTCCTGCCTGTCCTTCATTGTCTTAGTGGTTTCACCTGTGTGTAATTAGTTTCTCACTCACCTGTGCATTTACTGTAAGTGGTTGTCTCTTTCAATCAGTGCCAGTTAATTTTGGATGTTGCTGTGGATGTTTCCCATGTTTCCAGTTTGGTGTTTGTTACTAGTGTTTCCAGTATCTCTGGTGTTTCTCGTGCCCTTGTGGTTTTGGTTATTTTCATTGGACTTTTGATTACTAACCACCTGTAAGTTTCACCTACTTGAGAATAAACCTCACCAACTATCCAGTTTCACCTCAGTGCATTTGGGTCCTAATCCCTGTTTCCAGCATTCAGCCCGAGAGGCAGAACGTAACACTTTGGGCCCAATTTAGACATTTTCACTTAGGGGTGTACTCACCCCTAAGTACTTTTGTTGCCAGCGTTACACAATCTCTGCACTCACTACTTTACATTTTGGCAAAGTGTAATTTCTTCAGTATTGTCACATGAAAAGATTTAATCAAATATTTACAAAAATGTGAGGGGTGGACTCGGTGGACTTTTGTTAGATACTGTATATAATTTAGAGCAGATATCTATGCTATAGCAGAAAAAAACACTCAACAACTGTTTCAGTCCAACTTTAAAATATATTGGAGAATAGGAGACTGTGATTTTAATATAGCTGGTCCCAGAATGTTACAGAGAGAGGGACTAATGCTAGAATGCAGGAGAAGGAAGAGAAAAGGATCATTAAAAGAATATGTTACACCATATTTCAAATACTTGCCTGGTAGTATGTGCTGAGTTCTTTGCCGTTGGCTGTGAAGGTCAGCAGTCCGTTTGTTGTGTCAACCAAACAGCCGATCTCTAAGCCATTGTTGGTCCTCCCCTGACCAGGACTGCTGCTCTCTCCGGCCCACACCATGTAACAGTTACTACGCTTGATACTGCAGAACACACACATGCACCATGTAACAGTTACTACACTCTATGTAATGTACTGTAACTACTCTCTCCCCAATCTAAAATGATACTAAGATGTGGGTTGGCTGCAACTTGACTAACCTCTCATGAACTTTACCCTTCTCATCTCCCAGGGTAACAGTGACAGTTCGGACCTTGTGCAGCTCAAAGCCTGGGTCGTGCTGATGGAAGTCAGAGGTTACCCACCCCACCCAAACACAGCTGGGCTCCTGACCAGGGAAGATCCGCACTGAGTAGTAGTGCTGCACAGAACGAGAGGTTCAATCCAGTCAAGTTTAATTGCATTGCCCTTGAATACAGTTACTTTCTCAAAGGGCTTTACAACTCCTGAAATATGTGGAATTAAGAACTTCTTTCAGGTGAAGGGGATACACATTATTTACTAAAAACCAGAGCAAATGACAGTTTAAATCAAATTTCATATTCGACTAATTTATGACTGAACTGTCCCACTTTTCACAGACCTGTAGACCTGCACCATGTGATAATTCTGTTTGTGTCATATTCAACGTATTCATTTCAGAAAAAGAAGAATTTTGTGAATCTTTAGCCTTACTTGCTCTCTTGGAGCTACTCTTCATTAGTAACATATATACTGCGTGTGAGTGTTTAGTCATTTTTAGTTTGTATGTGTATAATCTTACAGTAGAGGCTTGCATAAGGAATTCATATTCATCTCTGTCATCAGCCATCCCTTCCCCTGACAGACGGGCAGATGATGGACAGCTGTTGTCCGGCTTGTTTCTCTTCAACATGAACCTGGAAGATCATATGGTTAGTTTAGTACAAGAGAGCATGCATTGCATATACATAACAGATTCTATTTTAAACTGTTGAATCTTTAATGTTGATATAAAAGTAAACGGAGGTTCTACCGTTGTTTGAGCTTGGAGGGCTTCTCCTGGTTATAATCTTTGTGGTTGTTGAATTCATCTCTCTCAGGTCCATTGGGACCACTGTGACTATGAGAAGACTTCATCAGGACCTCAAAGTCTGACACAGTTTCAAAGTCCTCCAGCTCCTGCATAAACACACAGTGAACATACCACACACTTTCTCAGTCATATACCCAACCCTACTTTGTACACTAGCAGGTAATTGTGAAGCAGTAAATGGTAAAATGGTGAGCTTTCCTTTAATAGTTTTATGAACAATGTAAATAAGATGACATACATGTACAGAGATGTAAAGTATGCAGCTGAGTAAGGAAATTTAAGATAATGTGCAATGTGGATATGTGTTAAGTGCATGTCAGTGTGTTTGTGGTAGTGTTACCCTCTTAGGCGAGAAGAGGCTGTCACTAGGTGAGGATCTGGAGAAGGAGTCTGCACACTCTATGGGCATGCTCAGTCTGTAGAAGGTGATGTCAGTGTAACTGTTTTGTGAGCCAAATGACCTCTGGGTGACCCTTAGGCATGGACATGACTCCACTGTCCCATCTATCCTTGTCACCTGAAAAAGGAAAAAAAAGCAGAAACCATTAGTTCTGTCTGTACTGTCAGTTTAGCGTGTTCCAATCAGCTTGGATCACTTTTTTCAGTAGTTAATTGAACAGGTTTGTGGAAAAAAACATAAAAGATAAAACATGTTCTGAAAAGTGTCCAAAAATGTGGATTTCATTTCACTCCAAATCTCAGGCCAGTGCCTTTGAAGGCTCTACCAAAAATTACAGTGGTAAGGATTCTACTTACTACTACGATGATGTAGTTGCTTTTCTCACAGGGTTGGTTTATCCAGTAATTAACTTGACACATTTCCACAAATAGAGTTGCACAATAGTGTGAGTGACATATGGTTTCGCCTTGTAGCAGGACGGAGGGGCAAGTTAGTGGAGGTGAGTACTGTCAAATAAGCTGAGACCGCCACGCTCTTGTTATCAGGTCTCATGGGAGAAGACTGAAAATGTTTTCCTTTTTGAAACAACAAATCAGTGAGCAATGGAACTGTAAGGTACTTTCCACCTGAATTGCACAGCACTTACCAAACTATGAGCTGTAGAAATTCTTATGATGAACAGATGATTCTTGTAGTAAAATGTGATGTGATGAACTAATGTAAATTAGTAAAACAACTTATAGGTTTTTAGTGGCACCTTTAGATACCTCTATTCAATGCTTTACTCGTGCTACAGTAATGTAATGTTTTTCACTTTAAGTATCTTCATTTAGGGGCTTTTCTAAACAAATGTTAATATCTCCTACTGTGTGTGATTATTAGCGAATGAATCATCATATATATATAGTCCTGCCATGAATATTTCTCTAGATCTGCCCCTGTGGTCCTGAGTGTATTGCGGGTGACACCCCTCACCTCTATGTGTTGGTGGTTGGGGGGTACAGGTACAAACTGAGGCAGCCTCTTGCTGAGCCACATGGTGACATCCCGGTTCATGTTGACAGCGAACGGTTCATAACCTTCCTGCAGGCCGCAGATGGTGAAGTACTTTAGAGTGCTGACGTCTTTACCAAAGTTCATTCTTCCAACCTGACACACACCCAGACTGCACACTGGAATAAAACCTGGAGTCAGAGAGAAGAAAAGAAAAAAAGTTGAAGCTTTATGTGTATTACCACTTAATTTACCTCTTAACTATTATTAGAGGAACCATTTAATCAACCAATTGTGCAACTCAATATTCACCTAGTGAATTAAGAAATTGAAGAGATCTCTTCTGAAAATGTTATTAAGCACTAAGAAATAATTACATGTACCACAGCTGATTGCAGGCAGGGCAAATGTCCTTTCATGTTTGAAAATGTGCAGACATATCTCCCCATGGAGGCCAGGCTTACAGGGACAAAGTTGAGAGGTTTGTAAGCTTTTGTGAAGATAACTACTAACAAGCAGGTAGTGAGCTCCTTGTTCTATAATTACGACTCTTGTGTCAAAGGGTTTACAAGAGAACCCAGAAGATTTAAACTGTTCTTCAGTATGCCAGGGATCCTTTGATGATTTACTTTGTAATCCTCGTTATTATTCAAGGCTGAAAAGTAGTGTAGTGTTAAGACTTGGGTCTCCAGTTCAATAACACAGCACTGACCTTCAACAACTTCAAAGTCCTTGAAGGCCAGCTCAGATCCAGAGTCATCCAGAAGCACTTCTCCATTAAGTGTGAACATCATGGTGTGTTCGTTCAGATCCACCATGCAGCCCACCACGTCCCCCGTCTGCCAGGCACGCCCAAAGTGCTCATTACCCTGGTGCCAACGCTGGACCTAGGAAAGAAACACTTGCCCCATTTATGACTAATTTGGACATCATTTTAATAACAGTGCATTGTTCCACTGCAGTACCAAGAAACTGAACAACTGGGATGTGTAGAGCAAAGACAAATCCAGCCACCTTGAAGCCATCAAAGACAAAGGCCTGGTCGTCAGATCCCAGCTCCTGGTCTGGGAGGCATCCTGGCCTGGCCCAGCCTACCCTCATCTCTCCTGCTGTTATTACCTGGAGGAGAAGCAAGAACAGGTTAATATCCAGTTAAGGAACTGGCAGTGAAATCCAGTGTGATAACGTGGCAACAGCGGCACTCTGCAATCTGTTCAATATATGTAAATAAGTACATTCTGCTTGCTTGGTAGAGATAACAGTGAATAAAACAATACATACAGAACAGCAACAACATTAGTAAAAGTCTTCTTAGAATTTTCTTCTATAGAAAAGGCATCACAATAAGCTTTAAATTTGTATCTACCAACAGCTGATGTATTTCAGAGCGATACCGTCTGTTACCATGCATCTTACCTCCAGCTCAAAGTACCACTTCCCTGCATTAACACAGTAGGTTTTCTCTGCTCTGAAGATGCGGAACCTCTCAGCTGACATGTTGCTGGTGTCAGATTGAGCTGCTGGATGAGAGGGAGGCGGGGGGGTAAGCAATCTAATGAGGAATCTCATGGATACATAATAATGGAAATAATAACATCTTACATGTTGCACTGTTCAAAAAAAGGGTAGTAATTGTTCCCCCAAAAAATTATTATAAAAAATATTAAAACACCCCTAAAATGATAAGTCATTGAATGAAGTGATACAGTGGAGGGTAGGTATTGTACCATGGTCCTGGTCAGAAGCTTCCAGGTTGTATCCATATCCCAGCAGTGTCCTGACAGCCTCTCTCAAACTGTCTTTGTTGGACTTCTTGGTTCTCTCATCCAGCAGAGTGTAGGGGACCAGACGAGGGTTTCTACGATTTTTCACATCCTGAGAAGAGGTAGGGGACAGAAGAAGAAAAAGGTAATTAGGCTAACACTCTAGAATGCTGTGCTGGCCTGCTGCCAGTCCAGATCTGTCTCCTATTGAAAATGTATGGTGCATCATGACAAAAGAATCACACCACAGACTGCTGATCAGCTAACATTTTGTATCAAGAAAGAATGGACAAAAATACCAACTGCAAAACTGACCAAATTATTAGAAAGTGTTATTCAAGATAAAGCTGATGTAACACAATGATAAACATGACTCTGTGCCAACTTTTGTACAGTGTGTTGCAACGCATGACATTCTAACACTGTTTATATTTACAAAATACAATTTCGCTGGTCAGAGAAACTAGAAGTTTTCAATCAGAAGTAAAATACACTCAAATAAAATTCTAAATGTTTCATAAAAACGCTGCAATGAACAGCCAGTGTTTCGGTTTAACAAGTGTCCATGTAAACTGGCGACCGTCAGTCTATTGCGTCTGTGGTTGTCGTAGATACGACAGCTGTTGAAAACAGGTAGACAATATGTAGCCTTTACAAAAGTAAAGGTTCGTGTAAATGAACAAATCCTAGATTTTGATTTTTATTGCATTTTGGAAAATATCCTAACTTTTCTGAAAATGGGGTTTGTGTTTGGTTAATTTGCAGTTTAGAGTTGATTGTTTATTCCTTCCCGTAGGCTGGCTCTGTCTATATAAACCCTCTCTTTTGTACATTTGTTAGATTATTTATGTGAAGTTCAGTCCTCAGTTGCTTTTTGTTTAGTTGACCTCAACTACAGTTCGTTCGGGGTTTTTTACACCTGGTATCTGCTTGGTCCCTGACATGATGTATTAGCATGTTGTGTTTTTTTTTTTTTTTCAGGTTGAGGTGAGTGTCCTGCCATCCCATGACCCACACAGGATTATAACACTAGGGACTACAGCTGTAAAAAGTACATTTCCCTCTGAATTAAAGTGGAGTACATGTATAACAGTAAGCAGCATAACATGGAAGCAATCAAGTAATTTACAAGTACCATTTTCTTTGGTATCTTTCCACCACTGCAAGTATTTTTACATGATTAATGCTCTTTTATAATGACATTGAACTCTTTCACGTACATTATGAATTAACAGACACAAACATACTTAAGACAGCTAGGGATTGAAGGACAGCACCAAAGCAAACCACAGCTTTCATCCTGCTGTGTACACTTCACCAGTCCCCAGTCCAACACACAGGTCATCCAACCATCACACTACCCCTCAACAAGTGACATTCAAAGATACGTATACTGAAGGAAACACTAAATCACCACATCAACAAACACACACACTCACGCTGCCCAGTATTTAACAATGTGTGTCAGAGTCTTCTACCTGTTGGATGCCATAGGTCCAGCCCTGGCGGATGCGGTCTCTTGCCCAGACGTTGTGTGCATTCTCAGCCAGTTTGTCCACCATGGCTTCCTGGGTGGAGGTCAGTTTGATGTGACTCAGGTCCAGAGGAGCAGGTTTATAACCACTGGACAACTCATAGCTGCACAGACAAGGTTGAATCACTGAATTATTAGCTATCCAGCTGTTCAACAACCATGTTCTGGTCTAAGACCCCGTAGTGATCTAAATGTTCCACTGTCTCCATCACAGCATCATTGCATCATGTACGTATCATCCTGTACAAGTCCTTGTTGAGTAGTGCCATATTTTATTATACTGACGGTTAAGGTGACTTACGTTGACGACAGTTTCATGCTCTTGAATTTCTCTACTGCGTGTTCATCTGCTAGGCCAACATGGCAACCCAAGGCCAGGAGAGTCCTGCAACACACATGATCCAACACCTAATTTAGTGTTCAGGTGTTTTATACTGATCCATACATTTTACCATTACTGTAAATGTTAACTGCCTAGTCCATAGAAAGAAACTTGGAGTTTGCTAATGTTCAATATCAACTCATCATATGTCAGCAAGGCTTAATGGGGTCAAAGATAAATATTTGATCTAAACGTCATATCTCATGCTGCTCACTACACTGATGCATTACTTGAGAGTCTCCAGAGACATCTGCAAGTTGTAGCTTCGCTCTTGTTCAGGAAGCTTGGAGAACTCCACCAGACAGGGGTGCTGCCGCTTGTTATCATCTCGCACCTGAAACACACATAAAAAAGCAAAGGTCAGGACAGTAGGGAGGCCTGATGCTGGGCAAGCTTTGATCTCAGTATACAGAGAACCAAGGGAGGGAGTAGGGAAGAGACCACCAACATCCAGTGAGTACTAAATTGTTCCTAGCAATATTCTCAGACATTATAGCACTGCACTGACAGATGTGCTAAATGACACCTGATACAGGTAAAACATTAGTTTTGGTGCTGCTTGATGAAGCCTTTGATACTGTTGACCATAAAATACTTCTTAACAGAGCGGGTGGGATTATCTGGCACAGTCTTCAGTTGTTCACATTATATCGCAAAGGCAGATGCTGTTGTTGCCACTGGGAACCATAAATCTGAGCAGATCCCCATGACATGTGGAGTCCTTCAGGGTTCGATTCTTGGGACGCTATTATTCAACACATACATGCTGCCTCTAGGTCAAATCATACATGAAAATGACATAGCTTATCACAGCCACACAGACGACTTTAACAATGTGACAGTGGTCCCTTAGACTCACTACTATCAATACTTAGAAAAAGCAGGTAAATAGCTTGATGGAATTTCCTTCAGTTAAGACAGAAATCATCGAATCTGGAAACAAGCAAGACAGACTAAAAGACTTAAGAACAGGAGTAATTTTCTCAGCTTCATTCCTGAGAACTGAGCAAATTACTCCTGTTCTTAATACTTTACACGGGCTTCCTGTTACTTATAGAATAGATTTTAAAGTGCTGATGCTTGTTTATTAATCCCTCAATTATCTCGGGCCAAAATACTTCCTTGATCTTCTTGAAGAATACAAACTCAGCAGTCAACTGGTAGAATTTCGAGCCAGAACCATACAGGGTGAAGCTGCTTTTAGCTACTGTGCTATAGAAGCAACTTCCTAATGATCTCAAATTTGGCCAAACCCTAGCCACTTTCACATCTAAATGCAATTATACTTTGATTGACGGGTCTCTCTACTGCACTTTCATTTCCTTTGTTGCATTTAGGGCAACTTGCAACTTATTACTGCACTGTAACTGTATTTCTGGTCTATTCTATTTTAATTTTATTTTATGTATTTTATCTAATTTCATCTATTTTTTAATCTATGGTTAGGGTTATGATTGTGTTTTTAAATGTCATCCTAATGCTACTGTCTGCACTTCTCTGTGTATATTGTGCAGGCTGCTCCGCCCCACCCCTCCATCCCTCTCTCCCTCTTTATGGCTATCTCTCTCTCTCTCTCTTGCCCTTTCTCTCTCTCTCTCACCCCTCACTCTCATCTGCCTCACCGGTCGAGGCAGATGCCCGCCCACCCTGAGCCATGGTTCTGCTCGAGGTTTCTGCCTCTTAAAAGGAAGTTTTTCCTTGCCTGTGTCGGCTAGTGCTGCTCTTGGCGGGAACTGTAAATAATTTCACAGAGTACGGTCTAGACCTGCTCTTTTACGAAAAGCGCTCTGAGATGACTGTTGTTGTGATTTGGCGCTATATAAATAACATTGAATTGAATTTCAATTGCCTGTGTTAGAAATGTGCTGTATATCCCAGTGTCTGCCCTATTTGCTCACATCAGAAGAAGAATCAGAATCAGAAGGAGCTTTATGCCAAGTAGTGTTTAACACATATGAGGAATTTGCTTTGGTGATAAGGTGATACACGTAGACAAACATACAGTTGACATGAATAAATGTAGAAATATACAAGTTATATAAGAATAATAAAAGAATAGAGAAAAATAATAAAACTATTTGCAGAGAAGGAACAATGTTACATGTGCATAGAACAACAACAATTAACAATTAACAACAACTGTGTGCAATATGCCAGGTTTGTGAATGAATTCAAATGAAGAAAAATTTAAATGTGCAGAGACATTTGCGTTTTTGAAAGGGGGGAGTGTCAGTGGGGGACCCGGGCCTTGTTAATGAGGCTGCAGACAGGAAGAAGCTGTTGTGCTGTGGTGAGAGGTTTTGGTCCTGTTGGACCGCAGCCTCCTGCCAGAGGGGAGAGTCTGAAACAGTTTGTGTCCGGGGTGGGAGGGGTCAGCTGCAATCTTTCCTGCTCGCCTCAGAGTCCTTGAGGAGTACAGGTCCAGAAGAGAAGGAAGATTACAGCCAATCAGCTTCTCTGCAGAGCGAACATACTGCAGCCTGCCCTTGTCCCTGGCAGTGGCAGCAGCGTACCAGATGGTGATGGAGGAGGTGAGGATGGACAGCTGCCGCAGGAAGTACATCCTCTGCTGGGCCTTTCTGGTGATGGAGGTGATATTCAGCTCCCACACACAGGATGATGGAGGAGGGTGGGGCTGGGCTTTTCCTGAAGTCCACGACCATCTCCACGGTCTTCAGAGCGTTGAGCTCCAGACTGTTCTGGCTGCACCAGGTCACCAGATGGTCCATCTCCCACCTGTAGGCGGATTCATCCCCACCTGAGATGAGCCAATGAGGGTGGTGTCATCCGCAAACTTCAGGAGCTTGACAGACTGGTGACTGGAGATGCAGCTGTTGGTGTACAGGGAGAAGAGCAGAGGGGAAAGAACGCAGCCTTGAGGGGAACCGGTGCTGATGGTCCTGGAATCAGAGACATGTTTTCCCAGCTTCACGTGCTGCTTCCTGTCTGTCAGGAAGTCAGTGATCCACCTGCAGGTGGAGTCAGGCACGTTCAGCTGAGAGAGCTTTTCCTGCAGCAGGGCCGGGATGATGGTGTTAAAAGCAGATCTGAAGTCCACAAACAGGATCCTGGCATAGGTTCCTGGGGAGTCCAGGTGCTGGAGGATGTACTGCATCATCTACAGACCTGTTGGCTCTGTAGGCAAACTGCAGGGGGTCCAGGAGTGGGTCAGTGATGGATTTAAGGTAGGACAACAAAAGACGAGTCTGTAGTCATTTAGTCCTGTGCTCCTTGTTTTTTTGGGGACAGGGATGATGGTGGAGGCTTTGAAGCAGGCTGGCACATGGCATGACTCCAGTGAGATCATGCTGAATGTAAAGTGTTTTGCTCAATATTCATTTAGAATAGTTTTAATATCAGGAGGGACGCAGCTGCTTTGATATTACTGTGGGTGTGTAAAGTTTTTACTTCTCTCGCTTGCACACATGAGAAGAATCTCACTAATAACACAAAATCAATCAGTGTTTCATTATTGAAGTTATTTTCTTTTTTATAGCATAGGAGATACTAACAGAACAAGTGTAAAACTAGAGCCCGACCAATTTATCGTTTTGCAAATATTATCAGCCGATTTAAACGACCTGCAGATATCACTGCATCGGCGTTTATAACAGCCGATATTTAACACGTGCGCTGCAGCTCCTCTGTTAACAACACTGCAGCACTACAGATCAAAACATCAGTTGACCGCAGTCTTCCGGAGCTCCCTAGTTCCTTATATCGCTCACACTCACTGTTCACGGTGAGGTCAATTACAATTAAATAACAACAAACACAGCCCTTATCACTTCCCCTCTCCTGAAAACATTCATGCCAGACTTGCTAACCCTCCTGTTCACTGCACTGTCCCGGCCACAGCATTTTTCATGTTACAGTAGGAGGGTGCTGGAGGCTAACGTTACGCTGACAGATGTGATTTATTCTGAAACAGTGCGGCACTTCAAGTGAACGGTCCTCTCATTTCTCCGTAGTTCATTATTTCTAAATATTATTTAACATAACTTACAGCAGCTAACGCTGCCCGTTGCTAAATAAACCAAAAAGCCAATGCCCTGCTTATCAGTGGAGGAGCGCTAACGTTAATGAGCGATTAAACTATATTGTTTGATGTATTCTAAATATATCTGCGAGCTGCCTGTCTTTAGTTACAGTTGGCGTGTCAGAAATGATTAAACCAGTGCGGACTTGTGAATAAACGTGATCTGTAACGTTACAAGAATCTAACATAAGTTGACCAGATATCTGAAAACGAAAACCGGGGACATTTTGGTTTGGTGTTCAGTATGTCATAAAAAAAAAAAATGTTGTTAAATATGACGTAAAAGGGGGGACAATTGCGGTTTTATACTCAAATTTAACCCTCATGAATATACGGCTTCCTGCCTAACGAAGTTCTCTAACGTTACCTCTTCTTTTGAATGTGAAACGTTAGTGCTAAATCTTAAAGTTGCAGCTCTTCCATGTAGACAGTCATATAGTGTTAGATTAATTAAACAGCAGCGTTTCCTCTAGAAAGTTGTCATTGTGGCAGATTATATGTAAAGCAATAACTATTGCATGACAAAATACATATATATTTATAATTATTTGCCTATGTAGGAGAGCCCTGTTTATCATTATTATTATAGCAATGACATGATATGATATATGGTATTACTTGTAGTAGTAATGGCTGTAGTACTATATGGGTATTTTTTATAGTTTCTGTTTTCCTGGCCCCCACAACACACTATTTACTTTAATGTTCATTAGTAGTAGTACTCCATAATATAACAAATCACATTTTCTTTTTTTATTCTGTAGTTTTATTAATACTCTTATTCATCAAAACCTTCATATTTTGTTGTACTTTTGTTCAAAGTACTATTTATAAAAATAAAAAGTTTCTTTTTATACTGCATTATGTCATGGTATCTTGGTAAGGTCTCAACATAACAAAATTTTAGGGATAATCGATATATCCCTAAAATATATCGATATAACTGCTATCGGATTTTAAAAATCTCAAATATCGAAAATGGTATCACACATAAAAATCCCATATCGATCGGGCTCTATGTAAAACGGCTCTTAATCATTAGAACCGGACCGCCATTTAATATCTTTGCTGCATCCTTTAAAAATGATCTGTAGGCATTCAGTTCAGACTTGTGATTGTTGTCATGCCTTCCATATAAAAATGACTCAGGTGCTTATTCAAAAATGAGACTCGCCTGTTAAATTGCCATTAGATGTATGTAAAGAAGAGCACGTGTGGGGCTTATAATCAGTGTTTCATGTTTAGTATTGAGCTGTCTGATACTCACTGCACCGTAGGTCCAGCCCAGTTCTATCTTGTTCATCACCCACAGTTCATGGATGTTTTCTGCAAGCTTCTCCCTGATCCTCTCCAAGTGAGGTGGCAGCACAATCTACACACACACACACACACAAACACACACAAGCAATTTATTTAAATCACATAGGACATAACTCTTCTGTTGCCTACAGTCTGCCTCTACCTGTTTTGATCGACAGAAAAAGACAATGAACATTAGCAAGAAATAAAACATTCACTGGGAAAAGTATCATTAAAACAGAAAGGACATCGTGACACTGAAAATTAAACTACTGTTGTAGTTCTGTTGTTGTAGCAATTATAATAAAGTAATGAAATAATTAAACATGTATTGGTTTATTTCACAGCCTAATGGTTGTATATTGTGTCTATATTTATTTCTATAATTTAGCTCATAATGTTTTAATATAGAACACTCTGGGTCTCCCTGACAGTGGTCTGTACCTGGCTGGTGTCCACAGGTGTAGGGGTGAACGCTGCCTGGCTCATGGTGACGGTGGGTCCCAGTAGGTCTTTGGCTGCTGTCTGGTCCTGACTGTGCTCCAGTTTCAGCTTCTCCCTGGGCAACACCGCCTCATAGCAAGGAGCGTAACCCGGAGGAGGGAGGAACTTAAACTCCCCATGACGACCCCCCAGGAGGAAACGAACCCTGCAGTATGACAGAGGACATGAGAAGAAATCAAGGAGGAGTTAACAGGGTATGCTTTCAACATGGAACATGTGTTTATTTACTTCACCAAATGTCAAAGGAAGAAGGCCGTACAAGCAGGTCCTGATTATTATGCATAGTGTAACTTGTAATACAAAATGCCTTTGTGAGGTCTTGGCTCTCACAGTGTAAAAGCTGACAGTGTTGTTCTGCAGAAAAATCTGACGGTCACTTACAGACACGGTTATGGCTATGTATTTGATGGTCAGACAATATATACTCAATAGTCCTCTGACATAAGGGGAAAAGACAATAACTGCGTCTGCTGTTTTCAGTGAAGCACTGACTTGACTCCGGCAGAGAAACTGGCCACGGGGAAGAACAGGCCATCAGAGTTGAAGTTCTCAAACATGCCCTGGACCGGTTGGCCATTGATCCTGAAGGAGATACTGGGAACACTGAGGTCCAGGCAGCAGCTCACCACGTCCTCTGCTCTCAGAAGATGCTGATTGGGTGAGCTGACAGTCCGGGCAATGCAGCCTGTAGACAGAGATTTAGTTTGCTTTGAGTTTAACTTTTAGTCTGGAACTTGTGAACATGTGGATTTTCTAATAATCAGAAATGAATACCATCAAAGCACATGCAGGGAATGGTTTTCACGGTATATTGTCTTGTTATTTGAAAATACATACAAATACTATGCAGAAAGATGTTAAAATATTATAAAGCTGGTTATTGTATAGATTACCAGCCGTATCTACAGTAGTTCTACTACCAAAACTATCTTGCTCTACACACACACATGCATACACTTTACCTGACCAGAGATGGAGGCCATCAAAGCCGTATGAGTAGAGGTCATCACCCACCCCGTTGCCTCCCCACCCCTCTCCCCCGCTGGGGTATGGCGCGTAGCCACTGGTGTTGGCCCAGCCCACCCTGAGGTGAGTGGCCTCTGCTGTGACGAATGGCAGCGCCTGATCCACAATCAGCTCATAGTACCACTTCCTGTACTGAGCGGAGCCGTCGCTGACTCCTAGGAAGATGTTGGGACGCATGCTGTTGGAAAGACGAAGCGGGGGAGAGACTGTCAATGCTCAGTCTGAAATAAAGTCTGTTATCAACTTCTGGTAGGTTAAAATGACAACGTCTGTGCATTCTGGAAGATACAAAAGTATTTTTCCATGCTGTGAACACCACAGAATCACATTAAATGTGTGTGTGTGTGTGTGTGTGTGTGTGTGTGTGTGTGTGTGTGTGTGTGTGTGTGTGTGTGTGTGTGTGTGTGTGTGTGTGTGTGTGTGTGTGTGTATACCTGCTTACGTGGTTGATCAGGCGGGTCTGCAGTAACAGATCTCTTCCTGGCAGCAGGTTGTCACAGATCAGGTGCTGGTTGGAGCGCACTGCAACGCCGTGACACACACACAGCGAACACAACACATCTAGAACCTAGAACGTTACACACACACCAGAAAATACGTCAGCGTTAAATCATTGTTACAGTATGGGGGGAGCAATGGGACAGTGGATAAGACACATGCCTCTGGTGTGAATCCCACTGTGAGACATCCACCAATGTGTCCCTGAGAAAGACACTTCACCCCTAGTTGCTCCAGAGGCGTGCGACCTCTGACATTTATAGCAATTGTAAGTTGCTTTGGGAAAAAGCGTCAGCTAAATGAGTAAATGTATAAGACTTGCATATAAACACCTATTGGCCTGCAGGCTGAACAGCAGGATTCATGATTGATTTGGAGACTTTGTTTGCTCAGTGAGTGCCCTCTAGGAATTTATGACAATGTATTCCATGTCAAAGGAATTTAAAACAAAGAGAAGTGTGCCTCTGCTTGTTCTTCCTCAGCTGTCCTCAAATGTCAGGTTCTGCCCACAGATTCCAAGATGCCTTTTCATCCCACACACAAATATTCATTCATTCATTATTTACACAAAACTTTGATGCCTATTTAAATTGTATAATGGAAGCTTGTACATGTGTGTGAAAGATATACTGTACATCTGTCTATGTATGTCTATAAGAATAAAATAAGTGCCTGTACCTTGTGGTTGCGTCCATGCTTGTCCAGCAGAGATATAATGGATTTGATGTGTCCCTCTTTGATTATATTCAGTGCCTCAGGACTCTCCACCAGCACACAGTGAAGCACCTCTAGTATACCTACAAATACAAAATATGTATAGTAAGAATGATTACATATGTACAGTCATTCAAAACCAGAGGCCGTATTCACAAATCATCCTAAGGCTTAAAGTAGCTAACTCGTGGAGTTAGGAAAGAGTAATTCACAAAGCATTTCAGTGCTAAAAGTATAGCTCTTCAGTATGAGAGATGTTAGAGGACGTCCAGAGGACTCCTGAGTCCCTGAGACCTGGCCACAATCAATCAAAATTAAAATTCAATTATAATAGACTTTTAAAAGAAAGCATTTAGAGGCAAGAGAGTTGATCGAAACATGACAGCAGCAGCAAGGTCTACCAACTCCGCACCACTGTGACTCTGGAAAATTACAGTTTGCAGCACTGAGGAACTTGGAATATGCTGTCAGAATTATGCATTAAAATAAAACTGTGATCATCCTACCCCACCTCCTGTTTTATTTCATATTCACTGACACAGACCAGTCACCTGCCAACCGGTCAACTCCAAGCGCTGTGGACATGTTCACTCACGATGTCAACCATAACAACAGGGTCAACTTAAGCATTCTCTTCTTCTACACCACCTTTACTGTCTGTACCTCTGTGTGTATATTGTGTAGGCTGCCTTCCTCCCCTCTCTCTCTCCTTACATCCCTCTCTTTTTCTCTCTGTTCCTCTCCTGCTCTCTCTCTTTCTCTCTCTCTCTCTCTCCCTCTCTCCCCTTCACCCCAACCGGTCGAGGCAGATGGCCGCCCACCCTGAGCCATGGTTCTGCTCGAGGTTTCTGCCTCTTAAAGGAAGTTTTTCCTTGCCTCTGTCTCCTAGTGCTGCTCTTGGCGGGAACTGTTGGGCTTCTGTAAATAACATCACAGAGTACGGTCTAGACCTGCTCTTTTATGAAAAGCGCTGTGAGATAACTGTTGTTGTGATTTGGCGCTATATAAATAAAATTGAATTGAACTGAATTGAAATTCTTTTGTGAAAGTTGATCTCGGCAGCTTTGCTTCTAAGGTGAAACTTTTATCTGGGAACTTTAGTGCCTTTCAGGAGGATTCCTAGTGGTAATATGACCACGTGGACAACAATGTCAGCCCAGAAACATGTTATTAAAATGCCAAGGATATTATGTACACACATACTGTACATATAATGTTAAACGTTGACTTTTTCTTTGTGAAATATTTCCAACACAATACATATATAAAGAAATAAACACAGTAACACAGTAATGTGTGGAGTCAGAAAACCACATTTATTTGTTTTGTGGAGTAATTTATTAAACCATGTTATATTATTAACAGTAGATGCCAGTCTAGATGTGGAACTGTTGTAGGTTGTAGCTTCACTACAGTTTCAA
Source organism: Micropterus dolomieu (assembly GCF_021292245.1). Lineage (NCBI taxonomy): Eukaryota > Metazoa > Chordata > Actinopteri > Centrarchiformes > Centrarchidae > Micropterus > Micropterus dolomieu. Next base: position 2,283,252 of record NC_060163.1, on the reverse strand, counting down.
AGTAGCTTCCCCCACACTGGTAAATGTCAAATTTTAGTTTGGGTCAGCAAGTTTACTTACAAGCAAAACTAATTAATTCATTAAGAAGGATAGTTTATGATTAGTTCATTTGTTTCTGCAGTTTTTAAATTGTCAAATAATTACCATCAAATGCCCAGCTTTCTTTCACCTGCTGCTGTGCCAACAGAGATGATAAAATGAAAAGCCTCTGATTTCAACATTATCACTTTCTGATGATCCAGTGGTAATCAGTGATCATTTGCATATTGTGGACATCTTGTTAAAGACAAGCTGACCTACCAGAGGAGGCCTCCAGTCGCTCCAGTCTGCTAATGAGCCAGTCTAACGACCCGGAAAACTGAGCACAGTTCTTTCTGTTTCCTCTGATCAGGGCAGCTGGGAGGAGACAGGGCAGGACAGTGGACAGGGAAGGAGGGGTGAGACATGACGTAAGAGGTTATGATGGCAACCCACAAAACTCTAGCAACAGCTTTTTTCACTATTTCCACATCTGTGTTGATCTTGAAGAGTCTCAGACTGCTGCACTTAGTCTTTTAACCTATATTTTCATCACTTGGTATTTCTGTTACTCCCTTTGTAAAATCAGTTTTAAGATAATACAGTTTGTTGTAATCATATCATTTCTGTGTGCGTTTCCGTGTGTATACCTAGTAGTTGGTAGAGGGAGTTGAGTATGGAGCTCCAGGCCTCTCCTGCCTCCCTTCCTATTGCCTCAGCAAAATGAGCTGCACTGCTGTAGACGTGAAGACGATCGATACACTCCAGCACCAGGCTGATCATCCCCTACAGACACAGAGGTTGTTGGTTTTTAATGCTTTATTCAGCTGGATTCAGATAATAATAACCACATTTTGTTAGTTGGCTTAATTCGGGTAACAGGTGAGGTATGGGTCATACACAGGTCACGCTCTTAGACATAGCTCTTTGCCTCTCTGTCTCTCTCCCTCCAGGGTGATGACAGGGGGGCAGTGTAGTTCAGGCTCAAGGCTAGCAGATATTTTTTTCTTGGAGTCTTGAATGTTGATTTTCACAACACAAATGAAGTGGACAAGAGAGAGATAGCGGTTCAATATGTTAACACTGCCCTGCTGATAAAGCAGATAAAGAAGGTTCAGAATTGTGACTCTGCAGGAACAAACCTCAGAGAGAAAGGCTTAATTCTAACTCTGTAAAGGCCACACCTACTCTACATGTTTATGTAAACTGCAAACAGCATCCGTGTATGCATTATCACAGTAAAATGGAACGTTAAAAACACACAGATAACACTTAATCACAGATGTGTGTCATTACATGACTTTCTCTTGAATGTCCATGAGGGACTGAATATGTTGGCATAAAACTTAGTGAATGACAAATGAGTAACATTTAGTTATTTATTTATTTGTTACATTATAAATCAGATTCTGAAAGTGAAATCCAACGTCATACTCATGGGTATTTAGATAGCATGAGCCAAATGCGTATGCGCACACATACACACACACACACACACACACACAGTCACAGGCAGACGTTTCCAACCTCTTCCTGAAAGAGGTTCTGCCGGTTCTTCAGAGCTCTCAGTCGGTTCTGCTTGTCTTCATGCTCCAGGTGATCGCCGGGTGGTTGAAAGTAGCCAATCAGATCCTGCAGACTCAGACTGACCGAATCGATTGGCAGATCTAGAGTGGAACTCTTTCCCTTTTCCCTTAGTGTGTCCAGACCCCTGGAGCATATGGAGTAGAAGAAATCAATCACTGTCTTCATAATGTGATCTGTTCCCATGTTCCTCTTCTGATCGTTGCTGCTGTAGTGCAGCTGATCCAACCTTCAAGTACTGATTGTACCGACTGACAACTAAAATGTATGTGAATTAGAATTTGCTCTTTAGTTGCAAGCTAATTTACATGCAAAGGTTTTGTTAGTCAATGTCCACTTTACGCTGTCGGAATAACACAGCATTTGATTTCAGTTTGAGTTTTGAGTTTCTGTTGAGCATGCCAATGCCTTCAGGCTGCTGGCTCTCACTTTGTTTACTTTGTTGCTTGTGAGTGGTTTGTCAGTTTGAGCTGATTGTTTATGCACTCCTCCCTGCTGCTCTCCACTGGTTTGATATATGGATGTGATGATTCTGCAGTCCAAACTAATGTGTGGGGCCTAATGTTTAAGACACAGCTGCGTCAATTCAAACGTCTTGTAAATAGGCCAAAAGACAGGAATGGACAGATTCACGCATCCACCTCTCTACTGGCAGCGTCAAGTGTCTAGAGAGTTTAAGACATCTTAACTCACAGAAATGTGGGCTCAGCCCTGTTACTGAATAATTTGTTTTTCATATTTTACCACCAAAGAAATGAAAAGAGTGACTACATGCGACTGAGTCCTCTGACATGAACATGTCACTAGAGAAATCTTTTGCAAAACATCTCCGGACTACTGGAGTAAATGTGTCAATCATTTTATTCTTTTCTTTTCAAAACAGGCTGCAGTGCAATATTAGTGACACTCAGCAAAACCAGTTCCTCATATATTAGAAAAGAGGGTTTAAAACTAAATCACAAACATATTGCCTCATAAAAAAACTAACAATAGAGTAGGGCCTTAAGCAAAGCCAAACTTAATCAAAGGTCATAGATCGAAACAGAGAGGTCTAATGACTTTCCTGAAGGGGAAAGGCTTTATTTGTTATGTGATTTAGATGAAATTAAAGACAAAGTCCATTTCATGTTTTATTGCTCATTATATGGTGCTGTTTATTATGGACAAAAGGTGACCTTTTTTTGTGAGAGTTTTAGTGGGAGTTTGGGACAGGGAGTTCTTTGTTTGCTACATGATGTCATGTAAGAAATGCTGTTGATTTCTGTTTTTTCACATCTGCCATGGCTGGACGATCAACAATATTGTCCTGCATGGAGACCGGGCTAAACTGTGTGCTTGCTACACACACCGGAAGTGGCTGTTGACTTTACACTGGAATACAGCTGCTTGTTGCTTTACAAATGGTACGTGGTGTAGTGTTCTTCCCACTCTGCAGAATCCTGCCACATGTAGACTAACGGAAACACTTCTCAAATTAAAGGACGATGTGCTTTTGCTGCAGCAGTTCCTAAACTGTGGAACGATCTACCTCTGCACATTAGACAGGCATCTTCACTGTCTTTTTTTAAGTCTCCCACCCACCTCTTTTCCCTGGCCTTTGATAACTGAAATTGACATTTCTTGTTATGGTTGTATTGATTTTATTGTTTTATTGTATGGTTGTTATTGTTTTTATTTGTATTTTATGGGTTGTGTGAGCTTTGTATTTTGTGTCTTTTATGTATTCCTTTATTGTTTTACTGTACAGCACTTTGTGTCCACTTTGGATTTTTAAAGTGCTCTATAAATAAATTTTGATTGATTGATTTTGTTTGGTTTTGTTTTGGTGGGTTAGTATCTCTATATTTCCTTGAGGTTTCAAGAATCAAGAATCATCTTGTTCTCAGTTGAATTTCTTACAGCTGCTTGGATTAATTGCGGAGAACTTTTTTTCAGAACTGCATTACTACAGTATTTGCTGCAATAAACCCCTTTTAATCACAGGATGTCACTTTAACTTTGCAGATTATGCTGCTGCTGGTGTTAAATCAAACCTGACACACAGTGCAGCCGCGTCCTTTACTGGTGTCTTATTACCATACTTTTCTGTGGAACCTACTGCTTTCTCAGTTATGTATGTGTATTACATATCTGTGTGTGTGTGTGTGTGTGTGTGTGTGTGTGTGTGTGTGTGTATGTAGTAATCCACCTGATGAAGAGGTTGAACAGAAAGACCGTACTGCGGATGACTCTGGCAGTGCGACTCTCCTCATGTTGTGACCGAGACAGTGTCAGCCCATCATCCATGTGACCCTCATGGTGCATGATGGCCTGAAAGAAGAAGTGAGCTTTTGAAAACACCGACATGTAATCCCAAGATCCCACTGAATTAATTATATTTTATCAAACATTTCCAAAACACAGTAGGAAGGAATAGTCTCTTGCTAGACTATTATGTAAAATCTGAGCTGTCTTAGGTCAAAAAGTGGAGCAGTGACGGAGCGAGTATCCAGGACCCCTGTGGTCGATGTCAAATAGGAAATTAGTTCCCATTGTGTCAATCTACCACAATATCAAGATTTAAATTTACAGTCATACTGGCTGTTTTCTGACTGTTGTTTTAATTTTGGCTTAAGAGAGTGGCTTACAGCAGAAGAAATGTAATCATCAAAGCTGTTTTTTCTTTTGTTTGTCTGTCAAAAGTCTGTCAAAATTTCACATTTTGCAATAATACAATGGTAGACACTACGTACATCTTCCTCCCTTAACTTCCTGACATTACCTCCATTCATAAGTCTTCTTTATTTCCAGTGTTAATTCTTTACCATATAAGAAGTATTGGAAAAACCTTCAAAGCTTCTTAGTGTCTTGTCGCACGCATGGACCTGAAGTTTACGCTAATGTTACGAAGGGGTCATAAGATGAAGCAACCCCAACATGGACAGCAGTCACAAGAAAGGAGACAGGGGAGACACAAAGTTGTAAAAGGTGCAGTTTGGCTTAAAGAAGTAAGGTACCTTTCTCTGCACTCCACCCATGCGTGCACACTTAGCATCGACAGCCTGGTATGTAAGCCACAGGCAGGTGTCAACATGTTGGATGTAACACACAGAGTCGCCATACTTAATGTCAGGAACACCCATCCCATCCACCTCCTTCTTCACACCGGGGTCCAACTTTTCCTGAAGGAGAGAGAAAAGGAGAACACAAGTGAGTACACCACTTACACTTTAGTAAATATTTGATTAGAATTTTTCATGTGACAACACTGAAGTAATGACACTTTGCTACAGTGTAAAGTAGTGAGTATACAGCTTGTATAACAGCATGCACGTGCAGAGAGGGGTGCAATGGGTGCTTGAGCACCTGCCCTTTTGCCCTTTGATGCCCAAGTGCCCTTTTGTCAATAACAAATTTAATTAATTAATTAATTTTAAAATTTGTAAAGGTCCTTTTGTGAAGGCCCGCCTGTAGAAGTAACTTTAGCTGCCGACTAACACTGCACCGACAGCTAACGTTGATTCTGCACACAGATAAACTAAGGTGCTCTGTTCACTTCGTTCTTGCTGTTTGAGGCAGAAAAGTTTCACGGGCATCGTGAGGTATTGTATTTTTTATGTAATTTGACTAAAAACCTTTCACTTGAACTAGGATTATTACAGTAGCTTAATAAAAAACGTAGTGTACCTTAAAATAATTATCACATTGGTAAAACAGGTTTATTACTTATTCCTGTGAATTATAGCCTACTTATCAGCCCTTTTTAAAACAATCATTTAAATCAGAACAGTATTTGAATTAGAATTAGATTTAATAGCAAACCTATTGTATGATCTAAATAACTGGAAATACATGTAATAATGTCAGTGTCAGTATAAAATAAATAATATTCCTGACATCAAGGTAAAGAGTGAAGAAGAAATGGCCCTATATAGATTTCAGGCAAAGGTATGCAATGTTAATGTGAAGGTAAATGCTGCTCTGTCATGGTTATTATGGGCCAACAGAATCAACACATCTTTTTAGATTTATGATTATACATATAGTCAATCAAAATCCAAATATATCTCAGATTCAAAATGCAATATATAAAATCATTATCACAATATTGCCTATACACGCACACACACACACACACACACACAGCAGTCTCTGGGAGTGTCTCCCTCTTATTTTCTCATAGCAGCCAGCCTTGGCAGCAGCTGCAGCACTACAGCAGGTCAGACATAGTGAACCAGTCCCAAATACTGTCAGCAATATTTGCATCTTGTCATGGTCACATATTTGTTTAATTATCTAATATATATCCTTTGTTTGTTATAATAAATCTAGTCACAGATCACCTCCAGTAGTATCAGCAGCAACAACAGCAGCAGCATCACCAGCAACCCCTCAACAGCAACTGTTCCCTGTAAGTTATGTCAGCCCACCATGTTTTAAAGCTAGATCTGGGTATTTCCTGTGTTTCTTTTTCAAAACTGTCACAGCATTTGTTGATGTATCGATACAGAAGCATCTGTATACGCATATAATCAAGGAATACATAACAATATATTTCTGTATTGATATTTTGAGAACAGCCCTATTTAAATCCTTGTTCCATGTGTCCCTTTTATGCTTTGAGCACCTGCCCTTCCAAAGGTCTCTGTACGGCCCTGTATAACAGTGTAAATTTGCTGTCCCCTCAAAATAACACATCACACAGCCATTAATGTATAAACCACTGGCAGCAAAAGTGAGGTGAAAATGTGTAAGTCTAATGTCTAAGTTTAAACTATGGCCATTTTAACTTTGTTTAAGCCTGTTTTGTTTTTACTTTATTGGTTTAATGTTAATAGTTCTGATCTTCCGGTCTTGTTATTTTGGCATATTTAGATGATGACTGATGTTAACACTATAACTCCTTGCAACCTTTTATGAAAAATGATGTTTGATTGCACTTGACCTTGTGAAGTATGTACCAGGATAATCTACTCGGACATGTGAGCAAAGTCAGAAATTTTCATTTCATTATGGCCTTCCCAGATAATAATAATGATGCATTTTGTTTGTCAGATCCTTTCAAGTCACGGACTTTACAAAACCAAGTAATACAGGAAAGAGAGGTCAAAAAGTACATTAAGTATACAGAATATGAACACATTACAAATAGTGTTGTGGATGTTGTTGCCTCTGTACCTTGGAAGACCTGAAGCAGAAGGCTGTAGACTTGACATCAGCTTTCTCTTTGTCCATCAGCAGCAGTGATTTGTCTTCTATGAGACTAAGATACTTCCCTGTCGTCACATGTCTCAGTCGGAACGGCTGACCCCAGCGAATATGACTCCCACTCCACCTTGACAAAACACAGTCAGAGACATGAATACCAACCACACACAACATGAACAATAAAAAAAACAAAATATACAAACTAGGCAGGATTAAGTCCAATCCTAACTGAAATGATAAGTGACTTTAAGCCTTATTTCCACTGCATAGTACCAGCTCGACTTGCCTCGCCTTTTATTGGTTTTCGATTGTGGAAAAGTTGTACTTGTACCTGCTACCAGGTACTTTTGTCCGTATCACCTCCGTCGAGGTTCCAAGTTACAGTTTCCGTATGGAATTTATTCATCACTAAGTCTCCTTCTGAGAAGTTTTGAGGTGACAAATCAGCTGTGTAGATTTCAAATATTGACAGTTTTACGAGAAGTGATGGCGGAACAAAAATATGCTTGAATATTTTCGGAGTTGAGGAGCTCAGCAAGTGGCTGCGGGGGAAGCCTGCGGGAGGAGCGGGAGGAGCGTGCGAGGCCAGCCAGCCGCCCGCTCACAGAGCCTTCTGATCCCGCCGTCACACAGACCGCTGAAGCAACAACGGCAGAGGAAAACACAGCTGGAAGGTTTTCATACCACTTATCTGTCTTTACATTCTGAGCAATGTTGAAACGCTTTAACTTAAAAAAGAGAAAGCTGTGTGGATCGCTGATGTGTGTGTAGCATTGAAAATTATGTCACGGCAGTTGTGTGTTGTGTTGCTATGACGACCAGCTACATGGAGGGGTACTCTCTCTGGGTACTATCTGCAATGGAAAATGGAGGATGGTGGGCCGAGTCGAGGCGGGTTGAGCTGGTGGCAAATTTTAAGTGGCAATTTTACCTCATCTTAAGCTGATGATACATGGAGCAACTTTTAGGGCAATGTTGCTGTCAGTGGTAATGAGTAACGATTACTACCGTTATCCCCTTCTCCCGCCACTCCGCCACCCTCCCTGCACCGCCGCTATCCGTTCAAAACATAGTTGGACTTTCCACCAGCAAGATTGCCCAGCAACATTGCTCAAAAAGTTGCCCCGTGTATCATCAGCTTTACAGAAGGGCCCTATTGCCAAAATGTAATTTGAACACCTTTATTAATTCTGTTTAGGTTTCTAAATGCATTTGCGTAGCAAAGCTGGGGCAGGGTAGTGATAAAGAATAGGAGTTCTGTTGGTAAATGACCTGATGGATAATTAATGGCAACAAAAATACATACACAAAACACAGCTCATTTACTGTATGCCCAGGGGCCCTGGATGTTAGCCATAACAACTTTTTGGTGATAATAGGCTAGGTCAATGTTGTGTGTACAGCTCGGTCTGCTGCCTGCAGTGGCCAAAGATAAATAATGCATTTAAAATGATAAATATAAAATATGTTGCAGGAGCTAAATTAGAAGCCTGAAGGGTCATACACATTTACTCCAGCACACGGTCCTGTGCAGTCAGGTCACAGAAAAGCTTCATTTCAGCTTGGTTAAGATGTTTCCCCAAGATGTGTGTGTGTGTGTGTGTGTGTCTCCCCCTGCCTCCCTTATTTTTCATTTCAGTCAGTGGGTTCTTAGGGTGGATATTGTAATTACACACAGGTACAATTGATATCACTCATATTAGCTGGATTCTGTTTAGGAAGGTCAGTTCCAAGGCCATTCCCTACACTTGCTAACTGTCAAGGCTGACTAGGACACTTAAATGAAACAGGTCCCGACATGATGAACAGCCAAATGTTAGAAAAGTCAGAAAACTGAAATCTAGGTACATAGAAGATATAATCACTTTGAAAATTGAAGGTTAGTAATTTCAGATCAGCATTTAACCTGTATTTACTCAAAATCTGAGGATAACTATCAATAAAAAAAAGTCTACACTTCTACCCCAAGTGCTCCAATAAAGGCTGTTAGTGTGTTCTGCGGACTGTCAAGAAGAACTGTTTTTAGGAAAAGACAGAAGTCCTGATAATCCATAGGGGGGAAGAAGCCTTTTCTGTTTCACTCCCTTTTGTCCTGTTTACAGGTATGCTGCGTGTATTTTCTTTTGTTTGGTTAGGTAAGCTAGTGGGTAAAATTCAATTAGATTTTGTTTGTTGTTTTGGACCTGCTCTCCCTACGTTTATGTTTTACCCTAATTAATGAATAAATTAATTCAGTTTGGACTGCATCAGCTGTGGCACTGGTCATCCTTGGGAGTGGGGAAAGAGAAAAGTCATGTTTCACGCTCCACTCAGGTTTCCCAGGCCGGGCATAACACTCCGTTGTATTGGGTTAGAAATGAGTATCCCCAAACCAGTGCAAATAAAACAAATCGGGAAATCTACTTTTTTCCTAAATTTCCACTCAGTCAAGATATGGTTAGCCTAGCTTAGCATAAAGACACGGGGGAAATGTCAAACATGGCACTGCTAACAAATACCTAGAAACAGCTCTAAAGCTCCCTTAGTACCACCTTGTATCCTATTTCTTTATTTATATACAGAGAGAAATGAAATAACAATTCAAATGGTAAAAGAATGCAATTTAAAGTGTGAGCAGTTCAGACAAAATATACTTCTGAAACTGGGGAATTAAAGGGCTAGTTCTCTCTGCAATTGGGGTGGATAAATTCTCAAATAAGAGCCATAATTTTAGTATGTATAACAAAAGATTTCAGTTTAATTTTTTATTTTGGTGACCTGACTTCTTCGTTTGTTGTGCCTCTGTGCTGCAGCCATATTAGTCAACATGCAAGCATATCTACCTAAACTGGACAAGTTTTGCCACCTTTAATGTACAGCATTCTCGTGGAGGCTTAATATGTAAATAGTATACTGAAATACACTGAAAACTTCAGTGTATCATTGTTAGTTGCATCTTGCCTAATCAGTGATGGTGACATGCTGGTTAGAAGAATATGGCAACCATTCAGTCAACTTGGTTACCAACCTGGAAACCATGTCTCAAACTGATACTGCTGTTACTTAGCAACTCACACACTCAGTAAAAGTTGTAGTATTTTTAACATATACCACTCTGTTACCCGCAGTACAGTAAGTGCTACCAATCCATGCTAGGCTCTTTACACTATGAGTAATCCTCAGACTGTGTGGAAGTGCATGTGTGCTGATATATACATGTGAATCGACTTGTCTGTTGTATGTGTGCAGAGTACGTGTCGCGTATATTGCACTTACACGACCCGAAGTGTCTCAAGTCTCCACAGGGACCTGGCATGACTGGACACTGCTCCCCCCTCATAGTGCACTGTCCTGCGTGTAAAGATTTAACAGTCAGACCTTCAAACTATTTACATATCCACTTTCCCTACATAACATTGTGCATTCCATTCCACTTCTTCCACAGCAAATCCAGTTGCTTTTGATGCACAGTACACCTAGATATGCCACCTGAATGACTCAGTCACAAACCTCAGTGGACAGTCAGGAGGCGAACACAGTCACTCTCACCAGCATTGTTTAACAACATGGCTGTCCCCTTTGGGAACATTTTAAAACTATAATTATTCATTGTCCTCCCTGTCTCAGTCACAGCAGAGTACTCCGTCTGTAGTGGGAGTTGCTACTTTCTCTTACTGCAGCCTATCCTTATAAAAGAAGTTGAATAATGTCCGTCCACTACGTCAAGTTGAAGTCAAGTCAAGTCAAGTACACGAACATGCCGAAGGTAAAACTTTGTGCATTGTGACTTTGACATTTATATAAAACTCTACAAGAAAAAATTTTTGAATATTGAAGCTGAAATATTTTATCTAGCTTTTATCTAATAGTTACAGTATATGTCTTACAGACACCACAAACACCACTGCTGTGCTTCCTTCAACTAAGTGGTGTCATGTAAGTACCTACTTCTAGTAACTACCAGAAGTAACTACCAACGCAATCATACTGTCATGTTCATAAGCTGTAGACATGGGGCTCTGTCTCATGTCTACTATCCATCACACATAATGAAAAAGCAGAATCAGCATCATTGGCTTCCACGTGACTAGTAAAATTCAATCCTGTGCATATAGCTTTTCCCTCTTGCCAACACTGTTTGCTGCCGCAGCTCTCTCCACCGCCTTAACCTCTGCCTATTGTGTTGAAGTTCCAGATCCATTCATTTTCTATGCTTGAGACAAGTGATCCTAGGCTTTTATTAGTCTTAGCATTACTTTTAAGGAAGGTGAACACTTGATTTGTCAGATCTCTCTTGAAGCCTCATGTTACATTCGACTAAAAAAAGGAATGTGGATGTTAGGAAGGCATCTGTTCACATCCAGGATCACAGATGTTAGACTTTGTGAAGGCAGGTAGTCCAAAGAGACAAAGACTAAGTCAAACTTGCTTTATGATTATGTTATCTGCTGCTACTGATTTTCAATCATTTTCAAACCAGAAGTCATCTGTCAACATACTGTAAAAAATAAATAAATAATTTTAAAAAAAGAAAAAAAAATAGTATGGTATAATTTCACAATTTAGCTGATTTAGGCTTATAGCTGTCAGATAAAAGCTACACATACAACTAGATGGGATGACATGTTTTACTATCATAAATGAGTCCAGTTGTAACTATCAGTACACATTACCTCCTCTGCTCATCCCCATGCTCCCCAGATGGAACAGTTAGACACTCGTCCATGTGACCGTGAAGGAGGCGCAGGACGTCCCCTCCTATCAGGTAACCTGCAGACAAGATCAGAAAGGGAGAAAATGGGTGAGAGAATGACAGAGAAAAAAGGAGGGAAGACAAACCTCAGAGTTATCTTTGATCAGGACATGTCCTTTAACTCCCACATAAAAAAAATTTCAAGGACCAACTATTTTCCACCTAGATAATATTGCTGTGCTAAAATGATGCAGAAAAACTAGTCCACACATTTGTAATTTCTAGGCTGCCTGAGTAAGTCCCTTAAGACTCTCGAGCTGATCCAGAATGCTGCTGCACACGTACTGACCAGGAAAAGAGATCATCTTTCTCCTGTATTAGCTTCTCTGCACTGGCTCCCTGTAAAATCCAGAATTCAAATCCTTCTCCTTACCTACATAGCCTTTAATGGTCAGGCACCATCTCATCTTCAACAGCTCATAGTACCTTATTACCCCACTAGAACACTGCTCTCCCAGAATGCAGGGTTACTTGTGGTTCCTAGTCTCCAAAAGTAGAATGGGAGCCAGAGCGTTCAGCTATTATGCTCCCCTCCTGTGGAATCATCCATCGTCAACCGCTTATCCTGCGTACAGGGTCGCGGGGGGCTGGAGCTAATCCCAGCTTACATTGGGTGAAACCCTGGGGTACACCCTGGACAGGTCGCCGGTCGCAGGGCAACACATACACAAACAACCACTCACACCTAGGGACAATTTTGGAGACACCAATTAACCTACCCTGCATGTCTTTGGATGGTGGGAGGAAGCCAGAGCACCCAGAGAGAACCCACGCGGACACGGGGAGAACATGCAAACTCCACACAGAAAGGCCGGGGCAGCCGGGGTTTGAAACCACGACCTTCTGCTGTGAGGGAACAGTGCTAACCACTGCACCACTGTGCCGCCGAGGCAGATACCATCTCCACTTTTTATTTTTTTAACCCATCCTGCTAAGCAGCCTGGTGTACAGTATGAGGAGTGGGATTCCATGTTGTGCCAGATTTTGCTTTAACAAGAGAAAATATACTCCTTTGTCTTCTTTATTATATTGTATTATGTATTAATTTGTCACTGGGCAGACAGGGGGCAGAAATGGGGATGGGGGGCAAAAACATCACACAAACAGACACCACAGAGAAAGGACAGCACATGCAAGAGAACGGGACAACAGGAAGCAATAGAGGAAAACACCAACTAGACTGCTGAGAGAATTCCCATGATGCACTGAGCTCCTCTCTCCTCCTCTCCATCTGTATGCATTCTTATCCCATTAATACATGTTGCTAACTCGACTTCTTCCCTCTCCTGTAGTTTTGTGCTCTCTCATCCCTCTCCTCTCCTTCTGTTTGTTCTGCAGGTGTTGCCTAGCTCCAGAGCTGTAGAGTCTGGATCTATAGATGCAAGCCACCCACTTACTGCCCCCCATGTTCCTACTCGACACCTACTGCTACTATTATAATTATTATTAGTATTATTATTATTGGTGTCTTTTTTGATACTTTGATTCATTTGTATTGGTATTTGCAGTAAAACTCATACCATTACTGTTATTTGCATCTCTTTGAGGAACTTGCGTTGGACTACTGTGTGTCCTCTTTCCTCCTGCTCCCCCTCAAAACTCAATATGAAGATGAAAGAAACAGCTTTATTTTTTGGCTGTGCTGTTGATGTACACTAGTGAACACAGAAGTGTGAAGATAAGATAGCACAAAGCACAATATAAGCACCAAGCAAGAAAGAAAGAGTTATGGGTGGAAAAAAGAGAGACACAAAGAAACATAAACAGGTGTACCTTGTGCTACTTCACTGCCAGAACAGATGGGAGCCACACTCCACAGTGTCTGCTGGAACGCTGCATCTACATGGAGACTGCCATTTCCATAGGACAGATGCTGCAGGAAGAGAGACATAAGAGCCAAATGAAAACCACCAGACTGAAATACACAACACCACCAACACAATGATTCCTACCTGCATGTTCCAGAACTGTAGTACTGTATTTAGCAATTCTGAAGGGCAGGCATGGTCTATAACCATCGAGAGTGCTCCCATGCATCAGACCACGCTATTGGTCTTCAGTCCTTAGCCTATGTCAATTTTTAATTACATAGTCCAATTTCACAAATTTGTCTCAAGGGGCTTTACAGTTTGTACAGCATACTACACCCTCTGTCCTGAGACCCTAGATTTGGATAAGATGCAGATCATGAAATCAAGCCTACACATGGATTGAAGTTGCAGAATGTGGCTAATTTTATAAGTATGTTTAGAACGTTAGATGGTTGCTATAGTACCATGATCAGGAGAACTTGTATATAGTGTCTATGTCAAAACTACATTTGTAATATTAAGAATTGTGGCATTCATTATATAATGTAGTTCAATTCAATTTTATTTAAATAGCTCCAGTTCATTACAGAAGTTATCTCATTGTACTTTTCATCTAGAACAGCTCTGGGACATACTCATTGTAATATCTGTAGTGTACAAACAGTGTGGATTTGTGCATTTTATATTAAATAACTTTGGACTACTCCAAATTCTTTCTCTCTCCCTGGGAGAAAGAAAAGGAGGGGGTTATCTCACCCTCAACAGATGGCTTGAAGAGACCCCAAAGGAGGGGGGTTGAAAGGTTGCTTTCCCTAAGTGCTATTTCTGGGCAGTTGATCGTAAAACTGGCCACCTTTGGCAGCAGCCGAGATAAGCCTCGGTGCCTGACTGTTAAAATGACAAAGAAACACTCACCAGCGATTAGCGGAACTCTTCGTAAGAGAGGGCAGGAAACCCTAAACTGCCCCCCACACACATAACCATGGCAACTGACCTTCCTCTTTGTTTAACTATCTCACATCAAAGGATATTCTCCTCTTTACGCCCAGGCGTGAGAAACTCCAGGACACCAGAGGCACAGCCCTGAACTTCTTTGTGTAAAGAAAGAGTACTGTGTCCTCAAAAGTCAAAGCATTACCTGGTTTAATTAAATCTTTTAGTTACTTGACTAGGTCTCTCCACTCCATTTGAGTAGTTATGTTACCATGTTGGTGTTATTTGTTGTTGAAAAGAATCTAAATAAGTTAATTTTGCAGTGTTTTAATTTTCAGCAAGGATCCCTGACCTTTATTCATTTTATGTTGTAACCAATGCCTTGCTCCCAATACTTTATGACACTTCCTTTAGAAATGATGATAAAGAAATGTCATCCTATACTACTCGAGCAATTTTCAAGCTCAAATTTAAGGTTAAATAACTAAATACCCCAGCTCCTGAGCAAGAGATTGTTTTAGGTGAATCAAAGCTATCCTCATGTTACCCGAGCTCACCCAAGTGGACAAAATAAGTATTACATGCCATCGTCTGAAATGCCGTTTAATGTATAAATGTCACTCTGTATTTACCTGTCCATAATCTAATGCCATCCGTGTATCTTGCTTATATTCTCTAAGAACGTGTAACAGCCAATATATCCAGAAAGCTAGTTAAGTTCCTCTCATGTGATGTGATTCCTATGAAATGCTAACCTTTTAAGGTCTAACTATTGACAATTGTTTTCCTTTTCATCAAGTGCTTAAAACTAAGAACGGTACAACCGTTTGACAACTAAGGTTTGAATGTGGGAAGATATTTGATTACAATACGCGCAAATAGATTTTTTTGATTAGACATATTAAAGTTAAAGAAAAGTGTGAGGCCGTTAACACCAACCCAGCTGGGAGAAACGACATGCAGTAAGACCAAAACCCTGCATTCTGTGATCAGTGATGTTCAATAGTCTGTTAATCCATTATCTTTAGTCCTTAAACTCATAGCTTGCGTTCATTAGCTGCCCGTGTGAATCAAATTCTCCCACAATAGAACCCACATTCTCATTGTTTAGCCATTGTTATTTCATTGATGTATATGTAACCGCATTCATATTCAACTTAGTTAGTTAATAAATCTCACCGTAATCAATGGAATTGTGTGTGTATTGCCTATCTCCAAGTCCCTGCCATGAGAATTTGCCCCTTCGATATGAGACTAACTGACTGATTTAAGATAATTGAGCGATTGTTAACTAATTGAATAATTATCTAATTATTAGCCAAACTCAGGGAATCCTGAGACCCTGGGAGAACGGAATCTGGGGTGGTGCCCCACGAGAGATTTATGAATTAATATTTTCTGAATATTAAAATTAATAATTTGGTATTAATTCTCATAAATTTATTAGATCAAAAGTAGTCATGCTACATATTCAACAATTCCCAAAACCTTGAGCAGAACCTAGACTCAGGATGGGCGGCCAACTGCATCGATATATACATACAGTACATAGTAGTGCTGGACGATATGGCCAAAAATTTTATCACGATAAAAATATTCATATCTTTCGATATTGATAATTATCACAATCAAGTATCAAATAGTTTTTTCTTTTGAGTTTAAAGGCTGATTTTTGCTCCTGAGTGAAAGTTGAAGAAACCTGATGGTTAATTGTGGTTTAAACTTTTCTTTATGGTCAACACCTGAGGCCAAACAGTGGATCACTTCACAAATCTGAGACAGAACATTCAAAATATTTATGATAAAATCACTGTCAACAAATATCTTTAGTAAAATTAAGTAAAACCTTTTGCAGTCCTTTTTCCTCAACAGAATAAACATCTTAATAAGAAAAAGTCCTAATTCATGTATGATTCAAGTGAATAAAATCAAACATTTATTGAACATTTGTTATGTAAATGTAAATGCTCCGTACTTGTATAGCGCCTTTCTAGTCTTTTCGACCACTCAAAGCGCTTTTACAGTACATCTGCATTCACCAGTCATACACATTCATACACTGAGCCTAAGTGCTCAAACGGAAACTAACATTCACACACATTCATACACTGGCGGAACAGCCGCCAGGGGCAAATCGGGGTTCAGTATCTTGCCCAAGGACACTTCGACACGCAACCAGGGGGGGACAGGGATTGAACCGCCGACCTTCCGATTAACGGCCAACCCGCTCTACCTCCTGAGCCACAGCAGCTGAGTTATATTGTTATTATAGAGAGGAATAACACAGTGAAAGAAAATAACAAGGAAAGAAATAAAGGAACAAAGTGAAAGTGCAGATTTGAGCCCCCTCTCCTCACACATGATCCCACACAGAGCTGCTACTGACCAGATATCTTTCAGAGGAGACGCTGACCAGGATGAGATCGTCTCCGACTCTAACCTTCTCTCCCTCTGAACGCTGCTTCGATGCTGGATGGATGGTCCACCAGCATGCCTCGCCTACATGCACACACAAAATAAGAACACACACGCCAAGCAAACATCAGCTGAAAAGTATGGATGTTTAAATTGGACTTAATTATTTGTAACTCACAGAGGACAATTTTCTACAAATATCCACAAACATGTACAGGTGCGTCTCAAAAAATGTTATGTTTATGTTGTGGAAAAGTTAATGTTTTTCCGTAATTTAATTCAAAAAGTGAAACTTGTTACAGATTCATTACACATAAAGTGAAAAATTTCAAGCCTTTTGTTTTTGTTTTAATCTTGATCAGCTTACAGTTCATGGAAATCACATCTCTCAATATCTAGATCATATCTCAAAATATTATAGAATTTTAGAATAAGGAATTTATAATACAGAAATGTCGTCCTGAGAAGAGCTCTAATCAGCTAATTTACTCAAACACCTGCAAAGGTTTCCTGAGCCTTTTGTCTGTCAGTGTGGTTCAGTGAAATTCAAATGAACTTTTCCACAATATTGAAATTTTTTATTGTATGTATATTTTATTTATTGATGTATTTAAATTTTTGTTGTGTAAAATCATATTCACAAGAATAAGGAGCAATTTGTACATCTGAAACAGGTTTTGTTGTCTCCTATGGATGAAGATGATGCTAGGTAGTGGTAATCCCATCAACCCACATGAGGGGATGTCCCCACCTGCCAGCGTAGCTAGTAAATTGTCTCTCATATTTGTGGATTTTTTCTACAGATTTCAACGGTACACATTGGACAAATAAATAGTCACAAATGGAACGTGGCCTACAAATTGACAAGAAACAATGTGCAAAACCCATTTCACATGTACAAATCACTCACTTTTTTTGCAGAGATTATTTTACACAACATAAATGTAAACATACATGTTTGTGGATAGTGGAAAATGTGTGGATTGTGGTACACATTTGTGGATTGTTCTATAAAGCCCAATAAAAACTTCCATACAAAGCAGAAACGTGACCTTGACTCACATAGCAAGTCCTGTATTACTACCTAGTGTATCACCTCAGCCTGCGGACCATTTTGTTAGCCTAGATTTGTTTTGCAGCTGTTCTGCTTGTACTGTAATTTGCATCATTTTTACAGAAGCAGGTCAAGAACAAGAGCAAACAGTGCATTTGCAGTGGCTTATTGTTCTGACTTTGTTCTAAAGTGAAAACCACTGCAGAGAAGCAGCAAGTCCAGTCCAGAGATTTATTCCAAAAGGGGCAGCTTCAGATACCAACCTGGACCAGGATGAAGCCAACTCAATCACTGTAATCACGCTAATGCAAACCTGGGCCCAATCTGCATTATTAGCTTTGTGGTTAAATCATTTTACAGTATACCACGCTGTCTTTATCATTTCCACCAGCTTGTTCAAACTCTTTAATTTGATTTTAGCAAAAAAATAGACTAAATAGACATATTTAGTGATGCCTTTGCCAACAGTTATTTATTTACACACCAGCAGACACAGAGCAAACACAATTAAAACTATGTGATAATGTCCCACCTGTGGTATCTTCCTGTAGTCCAACATCAAAAGCCAGTTTGTCTGTGGATGAGCGGGAGGTGGACAGACAGCACAGGTACTACAGAGAGAAACCCAATTCATTGGATCAATCCATCTGATAAACTACATCATCTCCCAACTAGAGTGAAGTAGTTCTACATCATCCTATTTGATGGGACTGATTTCTGTAGAGGCAGAATCTTCCTTCAATAATAATGGCAAGCCTATAGTTTTTGGTTATAGTTGTTATTGTGGTGTGTGTTGATTTGTGTGTGTGTGTATGCGCGCGCTCACTGACCATTCCACTGTAGGAGTGTCGCAGCAGGACAGCGTGACCGTACAGTAAGGTGCGATGACCGCCCCCCTGGGCCGTCTGACAGAGAGACATGGACAAAAGAGAGATAGAAAAATTAGCAGAGTTACAAAAGACAGAAAGTCACTGAGAGAGAGAGAGAGAGAGAGAGAGAGAGAGAGAGAGAGAGAGAGAGAGAGAGAGAGAAGGAGGAACAGCTAAACACATATCAATAAACAGTACAGACAGAAAGTCCAACAAAAAAGATGCAGACAGGAAGAGAGGGAGTGGCCAGCTCTATCATTTGCTTCTGCAATGCTTTATCTGTAAATTTAAAGGAAAAGCATGTTACCTGAGTCAAAATACTAAAAATCAAGTAAGTAAGCTAAACTGTAATGTCATCCACCCATCCCTTTATCAGACATTACAGGTACTCTGTGTAGAAGTTCAGATATCAATATAACAATATACAACCTAATATGAAATAATAATCCTGATCATGATTTGGCCTTCCAGAGTTAATTAAACCTAAACGGACAGAAACAGCTGCATTTTACTACGACACCCTGAACCAACCTGCAAAAGGATTGAAAATGTGTGTAAATCCTTTGAATTGTGATGCAGGCCTCATGTACAGCTATGTGCATAAATTGGCCATAATTTCACATGACGTTTGGTGTGTATACTAGACGTTTAACAGTAGGATATCATAAGATAGATAGAATAGAACAGTAGCATGTACAGATGTTTGTGCCAGTACGGCATCAGGTATTTCCATCTACTCATTAGGGGAGAAAGACGTTGTTTTCTGTAGTCTCTTCACAGAGTAACAACTAAGGTCCATACACCTCGACTGAATAGTGAATAACTAAAGACCAGTCTGAATTCTAAATCCATAACTCAGGAAGCTGCTGGAAGTGGGCCAACCGGACATCTGGTCTACCACAACAGATGTGCTAGGATGCCTGCTTAAGGCCTCTGTATGCTTGAAATTAAGTGCTTGTTGGATCACTTAGCAGAGTCTGAGTCTGACTCTTTTCACAGTCTCTGGTCCACAAACACATGTTGCATTAAAGTGCTTGTGGATAGCCGAGTGTCTGGCCATAAATGAAAATCTTACAAATCATCATACATATTTGCAAATCCTGTTTTTATTTGTAAATCATGTAACACACATTTGACTACAATGTTGAGACAAGATTTCTCTTCATAAATTTGCCATTAGACATAGTCAAACGATATGTCATGCACACTAGTTTGTTTGAAGTATACTGAGGCCTGAAATATCTGCGAAGTAGTTCCTGTAGTTGGCATTCTAAGATTGTCCTACAACACCCCAGCCACATACCTATTCAAGTAAAGTGAAGAGAGCCACTAAGGCTCTATAGAACCCAATTTTGCTACATTTTGGTCAGGCTACCAGAGGAAAGATAGGGTCATAGTATAGGATATTTAAAAGTGTGCAAGTTAAGTTGGATTAATGACAGTTTTCCTAAACCCACTGGTCAGCAGATCATAGTGTAGTTCACGTGCTACAGCTGCACCTTAAACACTTGTTTTAATTGAAGATATTTCACAGTTTGTCCAAAAGGCTTCTTCAATTCAAACTATTGTGGGGACTAGTTCTTTGAGGGAGAGGAGTTTGTTGTGTACACAGAGGAACTGCTAGCAAGACTTTATTTCCTAATGTTACTCCTACACAACAAACTCCTTTCTCCAACTCTGACTCCACAGGCATTTCTTGCAACAGCTTGCCTCTCACAAGACTTTAGAGCGAGAATTGTCCTTGAGCGAGACTTCTGTTTCTGGTTGAAAACAAAGGGTGTCACCAGGAGTTACTCATAGGGATCCTTTCCATGATGATGTCAGACACCTGGTGTAACACTCTGAGATGTCAGTGGCAAAAAGCAGCACTTTTTATGGACATCATTTTGGCGGGTGCAATTTCACCCAAGGAATACTTTGAATCCACTGCAGCAGGTTCACGACTGCTGACTGAAGCATCTATTGCACTAGTCACCAAAATATGTGAAAATAAGTTCCAGGTTAAAATTTACTCACCAGCTGACGCTTTTATCCAAAGCAACTTACAATTGCTATACAGTATGTCAGAGGTCACAGGCTTCTGGAGCAACTAGGGTTTAAGTGTCTTGCTCAGGGACACATTGGTAAATATTTGTAGTGGGAATCAAACCTGGGTCTCCCACACTAAAGGCATGTGTATTATCCACTGCACCATTGCTACCTCACCCCATGTTAAAAAATCCTAAATGATCCTTTAACATATAAAATATATTAAAGACTATGATTAGAGTTAATCTTTATTTTTCTTATTGTCAACCATTCTCATGCAAAAACCAACCCCACAAAACCACAGCGTGTATGTTCATGGTGATGAAGGCACAGGTGCAACAGTGAGGCTCACTGATGGGTTTTAATAGTTTCTGGACAACAATAGAGTTCTATAGCTCAGAGGAGGAGTTTTCAAAGTCTGACACAGTGGGTCCCCCTTCAATTCAATCCACTTCAATTTCAATCAATAGCTTTATATATATATATAGCACTTTTCAATACAGATAATAAAGTACCTTACGCTCAATGTAAAACAAATCAAGATAAACTGAGCTAAAAATAAGAATAGGACTCACACAGTGGTTTACGACAATATGATGCCTTTTTGTTATGGCTGCCAACAATTGTCTTATAGATGTGAAAATGCTTACAGATTTTGCAACTAGCAAAATATCAGACTTAATACATGCATTCAGTTTGTGTGCGTGTGTGTGTAGTGGATGTCTGTGTGTGCACATGCTTGTGAGTAAATGTGCCTGCCTCCATGTCAGCTTGTATCTTTTTCAATACAGAGGATCCACATTGATAAAGTCATATCTAAAATCTCCAACATCACCTCCAACAGGCTGACAGTAAATAGATAACAAAACCACGAGTGTGTGTATGGCACCTCCGGTCATACTGTTGATGCTGTAACTGTAATAACCAACAAGGATGTGACAACCATGACAAACACAGACAGCGAGTGGAGGCACACCTACCCATATTTGCACATCTACATGCTGTGTGGAAATGAGAGAGAGGAGGAAAATGTAAGTTGCCATAGTCATTTTACAGAAAATACATAAAAACACTATCTAACAGACTGTTAGATGAGGAGGTTATGAGAGTTTAGTGGTCTTGTACTTTAATTTCCCTCCATATACAGATTTGGTTTGATTTGGAAACCTATTTAATAATAAGATTCTTTTGCCATGTGTAGAGTAAAGATGAGAAATGTCTTTGACGATTAGACGCCACTGTGACATCATCCTGTTTTTTATATATATACAGTGGGGGAAATAAGTATTTGACCCCTTGCTGATTTTGCAGGTTTGCCCACTTACAAAGAATGCAACGATCTATAATTTTAATCATATGTACATTTTAACAGTGAAAGAAGGAATCCCAAAGAAAATTCCAGAAAATCACATCATATGAATTTATAAAAATTGATAACCATCTGATGAGGAAAAACAAGTATTTGACCCCCTACCAAACAGCAAGTATTCTGGCTCCTACAAGCCAGTTAGTCTTTTCTTTAAGACACAGCCCCAATCCCAACCAATTATCTACATCAAATACACCTGCCTCACCTCGTTACCTGTATAAAAGACACCTGTCAACACCCAAACAACCAGCATCCAACATCACCACCATGGGCAAGACCAAAGAGCTTTCTACGGACATCAGGGACAAGATTGTTGATCTGCACAAGGCTGGGATGGGCTACAAGAGAATCGGAAAGCAACTTGGAGAGAAAAGATCAACTGTCGGTGCAGTTATCAGGAAATG
>NC_060163.1:2242286-2260748 GCF_021292245.1 Micropterus dolomieu | reverse complement strand
TTAAAATTCGAGTTGCCAGGCGACAACCTCGGAACCTGAATGATTTGGAGGCTGTCTGCAGGGAGGAGTGGGCCAACATCCCTGCCGAAATGTGCACAAACCTTGTCACCAACTATAAAAACCGTTTGACATCTGTGCTGGCCAATAATGGCTTTTCTACAAAATATTAACATGCTGTTTGTCCAGGGGGTCAAATACTTGTTTTTCCTCATCAGATGGTTATCAATTTTTATAAATTCATATGATGTGATTTTCTGGAATTTTCTTTGGGATTCTGTCTTTCACTGTTAGAATGTACATATGATTAAAATTATAGATCGTTGCATTCTTTGTAAGTGGGCAAACCTGCAAAATCAGCAAGGGGTCAAATACTTATTTCCCCCACTGTATATCTCCCCCAAATGAATCGGTCGATCATTGTGAGTGACTTCAGCTTCAAAGAAAACACCCAGACAACTTCTTTCAGATTAAATGAGGGTATTTGTCCATAGCTAAATACCTAATAAATGAAGGATTATAAGGCATATAAACAAATACAACAGATAAACAGCAGATACAGTGATGAAAAAACTGATCTTATAATATAATGCAACGGCACTTAACTTCCCTAAATGGGAATTATTATATTTTATTCGACATCTTTATGATGCAAAAACCGTGGTTCGGCCTGCTGTTTTTAAGCGCTGGCAAAGACAAACAGCTCTAGCTGGCTTTCCGGTATTGTGTGCAGGGTTCAAGTGGGCTGGGCACCAGCGCGCTGTTGCTCTTCCACTGGGAGAACTAGCTGTTCCCCTGGGTAACTAAAATAAAATATATTCGACTATGTTAAGTTCTTCAGCTAGGCTTCTGATTCCACTGGCTATATAAAAAATAAAACAGAGAAATAACGTGCAAGACTACGCGATAGGCTACAAAAGTTTGTGAGGCTTTATGTGAGGCACAAAAACTTCACATTAATTTAGACTTAGGTTAAAAACAAAGACTATCAGTGTTATTACCTCTGGACTTCACTTTCAGTGTTTATGATAGGCCTGGGGCCTCATTTGTGAAACAAACCTACGATCAATTTCCATCTTAAAGGGCACATTGGTATTTTTCACTATGGACCCTATTTTCCCATGTATTGGTGTCTATATGACTAATTGGGACATCATTTTTTGAAACCGGTCCAGTATTGAGCAAGAGTGCTGCAGCTGGCAGTAGTGAAACAGGACTGCAACGTAATCCTTGAAGGCAATTGCACCTCGTCAAACTACGTCCATAAAAGTGCTTGTTTTTGCCACTGACAGGCGCAGATCATTGTTATGTGGCTGAGCGTTATGGAAAGGATCCCTACAGAGATAGACACACAACTCATGGGAAAAGTTACCCGATAAGATAGATAGGTACTTTATTCTTTTTTACATTTATTTATTTATTATGTATGACTTACACAGAAAACCGAACATAAGGACATTTGTTTTGCCACCAGTCTAAAAATACTGATTTTGCCACATTGTAAACAGTGGAGGATCTAGTATGTAGCATAATATTATTACATTAACTAAAAAGTGTAACGTTCAGTCAATAGTACAACACTGTACTATTGACTGAACGTTACACTTTTTATGTGTGTTGCAGTGTTGTAGTATAGTGATTACTGTATTCATTATAATTTCATAGTAGGTTACCTTTTTTACCACTAGTTGAATATTATATCCAGTTACAGCTGTTTCATTTCTGTGGGTTGTTTTTATTCATTAAATCCTTGTGCAAGCAAAAGGCTCTACATCGGTCTCTAATTTGTTAATGCTAAGTACTAACTGGTCAATTATCATATTGTTCAACATTTAATGATTTGCTGTAACACGTGTAACAAGTTTTTTTTTAATGTCCCGCCCCATCCAGGCTGTTATTGGTCGGTTGACAAAAAGTGACTGATAAGCACGTGGGCTATATGTTGAACAACAAAAGGCATCCAGACAGCCAAAGTCCTTCTAGGATGTCTCTGATACAGCTAACGTTAAATGGCCAGCGAGCCAAACCCAAACCCTCCTTATCTTCTCCCAATTTTCTTCTGTCTTAGCCTACTGCTTCTGCTGCAGCCGACGTTGCTCTGTCTCTGTCACAGAGGAACACCGGGATTTCTCTCGGTGCGGCGGGGCAGGGAGGGGGGTTACGGTAGGCTGTTGTCTTAAAAGTTCGGCTACTTGCAGACTGCTCATAAAACATTTTTCTCATTGCACGTAGGCTTATCTGTTTGTAGAGGCACATGCGAGAGCCCGGTGTGGGCGGAGATAATGAGCAGACTGCAACGCACACACAGAAGAGAGTTTACACAGTTTTTCTGTTTTATTAAATTGCACACTTTTTGCGGTTATGTAATCGCACATGACGATATCGCGATTGCAATTGCGATTAGATTAATCGTGCAGCCCTACATACACGCTAAGCCTACACATGCGCACTGACCCCATTTCCTCAAGGATTACAATTTTGGATTTATTCACACACATTTATTAAAAGTTCTTTTCTTTTTACAAATTTATTTACAGCATTAACAATAACTTATTGGGAGAAAACTGGTAGTTCTATGTAAAATCAGACGTTGAGCACCCCCCATATCGCCAAAATGGCATGATCCTTGTTTCGCTGCGAAGCTTCGACTGTGAGATTGACAGTCACCCATCAAAGCGTTGAATTTATTTATTCAAATCTATCTAGACTATTTGGGGTCAGCCCTACTTGCTTTATTTTTTTATTTCAGCCGGTGGCGTTAAGAAACGTTATATGTTTTGTAAAAACCATAGGCTACTCTGCTACCCTGCTGTTATGAATATGATATTAGTTAAAAACTCAGGAGAGACTGCTTTGTTTGGGAGGGGGGGGGGGTTGTAGTGAAAGAAATATAGTAATGTAACGAGTAACGTAAGTAGTTACTTTTATCACCCAGTAATAAGTAAAATAAAATTATTACTTTTTTAAGGAGTAATAAGTAACTAGTAACTTATTACAATTTCTGAGTAACTTGCCCAACGCTGTCAGTAAGTGGTCTGTAGAAATGGCCATATGGTCCTCTTGTGCTTGTGACAATGGCAGATTAGCTGGCAGTGAAATCACAATGAAATTAGTCACAGGGTGTATTATTAGTCTTTCTTACTATACTCATATCTCTCCTCAGCACTTTCATCAGTCCTTTTGTGTATCAAAAGTACAAAGACTAGCTCTTTAACACACATACCTTGTGTTTGTGTGTGTGTGTTCTAAGGTGTGTTTTGTTGTTCTATGTAAGCGTGTGATAGGTTTGTGTATATGAACATACCCTAATACCCTATGACTGAATATATAAGTGCTTGGACAAAACTATGCGTAAGTGTGTGTGTGTGTGTGTGTGTGTGTGTGTGTGTGTGTGTGTGTGTGTGTGTGTGTGTGTGTGTGTCTGTCTGTCTGTCTGTGTCACACTGTCTCATGGCTCTGGTCTTGATGCCTGCTGCCAGTGAGAAAGGAGAAATGAATAACCCTCCCCTCACTTCATTAAAAAAAACTGCAAGTCATGATGAAATTTAACATGACTCCCACCTCTCTGAGATCCTCCTCCACCACCACAAAGCTACACATGCAGCTCTGTGTAGTTGTTCTTAAACTGCACATGATCGATACTGCTCACTTAAACAATTCAGATAAAGTAAATTGTTTCATTGCGTGTTTTAGTTCCCAGTATGTTTATGTGAAATCAACAACCCTGTGGCTGAAATCTACCACTTCAATGAAAACTATAAATCATCATCTGATTCTTGCGTGGTCATGAAATCAGGGCTGATGGGACTTGCCAGAGATCAAAACTAAATAATCAGTGTTGAGATTGAAAGTGCTTTGGTGGTTACCAAATAACTACAGTCTATTTAATAAGTAGTGAAACGCTGATTAGGGAATGAGTTGCAGGTGGGGAAGCTCAGGTGACTGCTTATACAGGAGTAGGTGTGTGGATGGGTGGGGCATTGGGGCATTTGATGGAGATGTAGGCTGCGTCGGAAAAGTCAAAAAAATCTCCTTTCCTAACCACCTTTCCTTGACCTTGATGGAAAAACGTCATGAGGTCAAGCTGTGAAGGAGAAAAGAGGACCGCGGGGCTCAGAAAATCCGACTGCTCTTTTCCAGGCAATGTAATTATGCGACGGTGGATGTTACTGACATGCTCGCCGTGATGAAACTACAATGTTGAGAAGATGGACTACAAAAAGCGCATTTCTGACACTGCGCCCCGTGTTGTTTTAATGCAGGCCATCTAAAGGTGGACAACGGTGGATTATTAGCTTCATAATCAAGATAGTAAGAAGGCTAGGCTATAAGGTAGCCTCCCAGTCATGCTTACACTCACCCTCCTGCCCACCCATATTTATCAACATGAATCCCAATTATTGTAAACAGTAAACACAGTGTTTCCCACAGAATGACAAAGTAATTGTGGCGAGGGAGAGAGGGAGCGAAGGTGCGCGCAGCTCTGCAATCAAATACGATTTTACCCAAAGCCCAGTAAAAAAAACAATAATTGAAAATCAATATGTAGCAGTCGACTGTAGCTTGATCACTGCCTTTATAAAGGCAAGGATGTCGGCATCTGTGACTGAAGTAAAATGAATATTATATTATATTGCTGAAGGCTGGCAATACATAACGTGATCCTAATTTTAACAATCAGAAACAAAACGGTGTTGAAACAGAGTTAGATTACAGCAAAGCCAAAAGAAAACAAACCAAAATAAAGAAGGGAATTGTGAGTCTTAGTCAAGAATCATAATGTGCTTCTGTATTGCAAGGAATTTGCTAAATGTGGTCAATGGATTTTATCGTTTGAGTTTGAGAACATGCAGCTCTTTAAATGTTGCCGCCACAAGGAATTGTGGGATGGCATTCTCTCCTTTCCTTTCATAAAGGATGGTCCGGTGTACCCTATGCTAAAGGAGATATGAAAGGAAGCACTGAGGCTCTTTCCTTAGTTTTTAGAGAATTCGACCAGCTCTTATCATGGTTGCCGTTGAAATACTTCTGGGTGACTTCATTCAGTTACTAACCTTCCTAAGCAAAAAAGTATTTTTGAACGCAGCCGTAGAGCCTTTTTCAAACCACCCCAACACCTTCTGCCTTCCCACTTCCACTCCGTTGACACGCTCATGTGGACGGTGCCCCACATTAAGTGCCACTTAATGTGACATGGAGGGGAAGTGGGTTATAAAAACCTCAACAGCGAGGCTGCACTAATGCTGACTTACTGACCATGTGCAATGCAGTATTGTGTCCATCATAGAACACGCTCTGTGCAAATATAAGTTCTGTGCAACTATCTGTACAAACTGCTCAAACTAAGAGGCATGGAATATTGTCATACAGACATTAACAACGTAAAGGTTATGTTGTATTTAGGATCGGATATCCTCTTCTCTAGTCTAGAAAACAGTAGATGTGTTCAAGTGTTGTATATTTACAGGCAGCTTATAAAAACAAGCAAGAGCTGGGGGATTAGGGCTGCTTCCCAAAAACTGCATTTCTGTTTAATCCTTTATTTATTTTAGGTACATGTTTTATCCACAACTGTAAATGTTTAAGACACTCCCACTGTAAAGAACTAGCGCTGCAAATCACTTAAGACATAACTACTGAACACCAATGATGGCTCATAATAATCATAATATTATTATGCTTGTTATTATGATTATGATTATTTGTGCTATGTTCTAAAAACTGATGATGTAACGCGGCATGTAGCCACAAAAAAGTTCAGCTTCTAAAAGACGCTGATACAAAACCATGAATACAAAAACGTACATCAGTTCCTGACTCCGACAGATAGACGGGGTAGTTGGTCCCAAAGCTTGCCGCTGTATACTTCTACCTCACACCTTAACGAAAAGGTGTATCATTCAGCTCTGAGTGTGACTTCAAACAGAATACACTCCACGATCGAGTGGGAGTGGAGAGGGTCCGGGATGAGAAAGGGCCCTAAACTCTAGACAGCCATGGGGAGTTGAAGGGAAGAACATGGCCTGGGAGAAGTGAACTGGGGCAGAGGGGAGATGAGGAGCACATTTCGACACCCATAATGCAACTTGAAAGCATCTTCCATATTTTCTTGGAACCTGCCTGCCTGGTCTTTTAAACTCTACACTTCTAATTTTTGAGCTGGCTGCTGATCTGAAGTCTGCTCTCTGGCTCTGGCTCTGCACTCTTTAGGCAGTAGTAGATGGCAGACATGTTGTTTTCCTGACATACTGCCACACTGATAAAACATAATTCAATACCACACTTTCTATCAGAGTTTGCAATATGTATATTTCGCATTACACAAAAACAAACTGATAAAAAAAAAATCTAGTAAAACAAATAGTATAGAACCAGTGCCACCTAGAGCTGACTTTAAGGTCCTCTATTTAACTTCTAAGGCCTTGCATGGACTCGCACCATCCTACCGAGCTGAGTTAATTACACCATATACACCAGCTCGCCCTCTTCGCTCTCTCAGTGCTGGTCTCCTAGTCAAACTTTTGTCATAACCAATAATACAAAGCTTTTGTCTACCGTGCTCCCAGCACATTCAGTACACTACATTCACTACAGCCTCTCCTAGTATTCGTGTTGGGGCTTTATTATTTTTCATTCTTTCTGTTTTTACACTTACATGTTTTGTCTTGTGTATTTAATATCAGAATCAGAATCAGCTTTCTTTGCCAGGTATGTGTACACATACGAGGAATTTGTCTCAGGATTAATATTGTGTCTTCATGTTTGTACTCTTTTGTATTTGACCCTGTGTATTGGGACCATGCTGCATGGCACTGTAATATAAAAATACTGACTTATAATCAACTTCACCAAATGTATACTGATGGAGTATGATGCTGTCTTCTTGTGTGGGAGGATACAGTCAAACATAATCACATTTGAACCAGTATCTGTAATTAAAGCACTCAGGAAAGGACAGCAGCTGCACAAAGGTGATCAGACCAGCAGTCTAATGCAACTGTTGAGGAGCTGTTTGGAACTGCAGTGTTGAAACTCACTGTGTAATGAAATCTCTTGCTTGATTAAAATTGATGGGCAGCCTCCTTTTCACTGCTTTGAATTGTGCATTAGTGCTAGCAAGGAACCACCTGACATGAGAAAGAATGCTGCTGACTTTAGCCAAAAAGGAACAGATCGCTGAGCAATCTCACTCCCTGTTCTGTGTCAACCACCTTCTCCCCTCTGAGTTCCATCAGGCTGGTGTCTCTCTTTCAGTCTCACCTGAAGAAGGCCCTGATTCATTCATCTCCCCTTCCCTGGTGTGTGTGTTTTATTGTGTGTGTGTTTTAATTTGTGTGTGTGTGTGTCTTCACACTCACCCCCTCAGCCTTCTCCTCTGTGTTGGCCAGCATCTCCTGAAGGGCCCGTACCGACAGCGACTGCTCCAACACAAAAGTGCAGATGGACAGATCTGGGGGCACATTCTGAAACAGGAACACACTTTTATACAGGACAGTCTATTCTTTTGTAGCAACACTCTGCACTGGTGTAAATTCAACCAAGTAGAAATACAACTACTTATGCACTCTACCCTACTCAGTCACTACCAAGCGGGAAGCTTCCGGGCAGAGAACCTGCATTCTATCGAACAGCCAGCAGGCTTGTTGCAAAAAGAAGTCCGGTTCCATTAGAAATGATGGTAAAATGACCCTACTTCTCAGCTGATTTATTACCCCAGTAAACACTTTCCTAATGAGTTTATGGTCTCAGTCTCTAGTTTCAGGTCTTCTTCAACACGGCATGATGTTCATTTAGTAAATTATGGTCCCATTTAGAGGAAAATAGACCATAAAGCAGAGTATGCTTCAGGGCGGGATTATCTGTGATTGACGAGTCGTTGCCATGGCGACCAATCAGGCTAGAGTGACTCGTACCCACGGCTCTGTGTAAATTTAACCAGCCCTGTTGAAAAAGCGTATTAGGAGTTGGCTGTTCACTTTCTCTGGTGAGTACATTTAGTTTTAAGACTGTTCTCTAGACAAACTTATCAGCCCTGTTAAAAAGACAGTTAACTTGAATTATAGATGCACCTAGCTAAGCAAGCTAGCTAGCTCCACACACGGCCGTTAGCTCCACAGTCTCATCCAAATATGGTCACGTCTGGTGCCGCTGGTTGCAAAAAATTGGTAGGCGCCCTATCGGCCAAACTCGAGGCTACAAAATTGCAGTCCACAAACCAACGAGTGACGTCACCATGACTATGTCCACTTCTTCTATCCAGTCTATGGTCACTAAATAACAGGATTGGGATAAGATCAGATTTCTTGGATTGGTTCTGAATGTTACAAACTAGTTTTGAAAAATGAGAAGCTCCTGCATTTTAAACTTTTATGCAGTGTATGTGTGCGTGTGTGTAATATTCATAACAACATAAAAAGACAAAATAACAATGTAATATAGTGTAACCATGAAGTAATACAAAGATATGAAATACAAGAATTGAACAAGTCACAAAAAGAGAAGACGAGTGACCAGACTTGCGAAAGAATACGGATGTCCTACAGTTGAAAAAATTTAGTTCTGAAGGCAAGGTAACGGGCTCAATATATCCTAAATATAGCAACTGATAGTGTTGTTTTTTTTCACTGGGCCTTCTTTCAGATGGCTAAAACACGTTAGCTTCAGACCCTGTCCACAGATCTTTTGTACAGATTAATATTGAACACATCTGCAAAAAGACATAAGATTATACAGGACACTACACATGTCTTCTTTGACTAATTTAAACTGATGCCATCAGGAATGTGTTTTAGCCTGCCGGTATAAAAAAGAAATATAAGTAAGTTTGCTCTTCCAGAAGTGATTAGACTCGAACAGCTGCAGTACAAGAAAGGGTCAGTTTGCCTGGTTTATGGATGGATAAATTTACATCCAATTTGACTACCTTTGTGCTGTTGGATATTATTGGCCATCTGCAGATTGGCCAGTGTGATTAACCCTTGTGTATTTCAACTATTTTCTTACATCATCATATATGTATTTTTCAGTGTTTTTGTATGTGAATGAACTGTTTGTGTCTATTTGTTATTGCAAACTCAAGTTTCTCAAATTTCCCTTTGGGGGATAAATAAATACTAAATTATAAATACTAAATAAATAAACATTTTTAATTGAATTCAAACAAAAAATGAATCATTACTGAGGTTGAAACCTACAGAGTATGTACACTCAAACCTCCCACTCCAACCTAACTGAAGGCCTGATGAACATGTACTGTACATGATGTCATCTTACCCACATAACCTGTGTCATTTCAACAGTTAGAGGTTGCCTATTGACTACTTGACCTCCCTAAACAATAAAGCCAAAACTGTTTAGGTCTTTAAACATGGCTATGAAAGATGACCTGATTTTAATGATGTCTATGGACCTGCCATGTTTGTCTACATAGTATTGCACTTGATGTGTGTGCTTTTTCTGAATTTTAAGCATAAACAACAGAGAAAATGAACCATTTTTTTAGGTTCTAAGAAAACAAGTGACGTGACATGCAAAGTGGCTGCATCATGTACTTTATATTGATTTCCCTCTATTGTGGCAGAATGGGTGGCACAATGGGTGTAGTACGATATGACAAAGAAAAGGAAATCCTACCATCCTACCAAAAACATATTCCCTCATTAGGTGTTTTGATGGTGGTGCAGAGCGCTGTCCCCCTATGGGGGTCCAAAACCCCCCATAGGGGCTCTGTTGGTTTGAGATCTGGTGGCTACATTAATGAATATGAAAATGATATAAAATGATAGATGATCATTTGCTACTGTACGCCCTTCACACTCAGTGAACGTTTGCGTTGTTTATGTTAATGTATCCTCTCATTTATCAAGTTTTTACTTTAATCTGTCACCTGATTGCTTGTTCAACATTCTGTTGTTTATGTGGCATACAGGAGTATATAAGAGCTTGGATCAGTACCTTGGAGTTGGAGATGGATTCAAGGAAGCAGAGTCTGTTTCCGAAGCCTTCAGCAGCCAGACAGAGTTTCTGTTGCTCCTTGTGGAATGTGGCTGAGCACTGTAGGACCACCTCATCATCCTAAACACACACAAATATATAGTTATAGATCAAGACATTCATGAACCCAGAGTCACTAAAAGAGATTTCCTGTTGCTCATTGTAGGTGGTGGCTTAGAGCTGCACTTCTTTGTAGAAATTCACTAGAACTCACAAATGAACCTCAAATTCAGAAGACTAGAAAAGCAATGACAAACCATTTACCATTTTTGCAAATTAAGATATTTACAAACAAAACATTTGAAATCTGACCAACAGTAGAGCCGAAACCCAAATGTATGAACAACCTACACAGTAATAATAAAACAGACAAAAAGTTATGCACACACACACACACACACATAAATATCACGTCTGCTTTAGTGTGTCGTGTAATATTTTTTCATTTATCAGTGTATTGACTACTGCTGAAAATGTTTTGCTGTTATATAATCAAATTATGTTCTGTTCTATGCTATCAATTTGTAGAATGCTATTGATGCTATGCTATCACATTTTGTGGTGTTTGAGGAAAATGTAAATATCTGAATTTCTCATCTTCAGTTTATTCTATTATAAACTCTTAGGGCTGGTATAGAACCTCGATAACCTCGCCCTAACCAACATGTTTCCGTAGCTCTATCACCAGACTAGAACATATACAGTATATTGGACAATTTCTTGCCTGGTAACTACCACATTGTTTTAGTTGGGGAAACTTTGGTATATTTGGCTAAATTAAAAATAAAATAAAATAAGGCTTTGTTGGAGATACACAGATGAAAGTGCTTGGGCCCACACCCACACACAGCAACGGAAACGGATACAGCCTTGATTGGGAATGTAAACCGACTTCACCTCGTCTGCCTGAGGTGTTCTGTCCAATCCTACTAGCAATTATTGTGATTTAAATGTATTGTTTTAACTGTTCATCTGTCGCAGTGAAACTACATTATTGGGAGATTTTAACATAAATTGGCCACAGTCAAAGACAGTATGCAAAAACTTACAATGATCACATCAAAATATAAATTGTATCAAAAGTTAAAAGGCCATACAAGACTTAAACGTACAAGTAAGACACTTAGTTGAAGAACCAAAATTTTGACAGATGCGTCAATAAATTACCCTGATTGTCAAGAAAAGATCAAACATTATTAATTATTAATATTTGAGATAAAAGTACGAAATTTAAATTGGCATTCAGATTTACAAACATTTGATTTAAATAAATGTTGCAATATTTTGATGGATATAACTCATAAATATAATTCAAAAATGAATCACTCTTAATCCCACCTACTAAGCTTCAATCTTATTATCAAGTGTTTCTGCATCCAGTGTAAACAGCAGTCGATTAGATAGACTCAGACGTCCCCTACCAAGTTAGGATCTACATATATATTCATAAAGTAGGTGTGGCATCGGTGGAACGTAGAGTAATGCCAGAGCATAATGACTCATACGAACCATGGGTTCTTTATGACCTTTGAAACTTTGCAACCCGTGGGAGGTTCCAAAGTTTCTCTAATAAATCAACATGAATGAGGACTTCCTTTGCTGTTTCATCATTTATGAGGGCTCTGTACCATTAGAAGTGCAAACAGGCTCAATGTGGATGGAAAATGGTCACCGAGTGGAAGGCCTCTCCCAGGGGGACAATTCTGGTGAATTGTGTACTGCAGTGTTTCTCTCAGGCTGCAGCTTGATGATGATGGTGAATTGCAGGGATGCGCAGGCTTCTGCTACTATACCGCACACAAGTACAATGCATTTTTATAGATATAGCTGAAAATAACTTAATGTAATACCGTTGCATCTGGGGAGTACTGTAGTTGTCATAAGCTGCCTCAGGAATTAATCAGTCCCTGTGGTTCTGCTTAATTATCTAGACGTGTGGGCTGAGGGAATACCATCACACACAAGCACAGAGCCATGTAAGATTTGTTGATAACTGGCATAATGTCTTAATGAATTATAATGTCTGGCACATACGGTCCCTCCTGCTCGCACCCACATACACGCGCACACCAGAACCTGCTCATCTGAGATTTGCACTATGCTACCATTATCTTGAATAATGCCTTAGTGACATTTATAACGGCTGACGCACACACACACACAGTTCCCTACATGAAGAAGTCTGGTGTCTGTCAGCAGCTTGTAGTCCAGCCTTCTATGGAGAGAGACAGAAAATGATAGCGAGACGCAGAGAATCAATGGAAAAGGGAAGGCCTGATAGAAGATCAGTGGCAGTAGTTCTTAGGAACATGTAGTAATTGCACATTTGTAGCATGTGTGTGTTAGGTTGTAGTTTAGTCAATTTAACTGAAGTGAATGTGGACCTGCTTCAAGCTGCATTTAACAGGCACTACAGATTGACTCAGGGAAAGACAGACAGAACAACAAACTAACTACAAAATACATTGTTTCTCATTGCTATTGAATAAAAGTCATATTATTATATTTGCAACAACATTAAATGTTACACTGTTATAAAAGATTATTCATGTTTCCTGATCTGCTGCCACTATGAATAAGATTTGGTTAGGTTTAGGCATAAAAAAAACTTTTAAGTAGAATAGGTCCAACAGGGCAACAGTTTAAGGGGTCAGACAACCATGCTGGTTGTAAACAAGCCAAAAGTCTTGCCAGATTAGAAACAGCACCACTTTATTTGGAGGCCAAAACTGAGGGACCTGTAAGGCTGCTAAAAACCTTGTACATTGTACAGAAGGTGTCACAGAAAATACCAATAACTCAATGCAACAACAAAATGCATCTTTTGTCCATGTCATCCAGGATGACAAAGAGAGGCATTTTCTGATCTGATGTTCCAACAGGACAGTGATGTCTGTGCCTTGTGTCTAATCCGTTAGCAATAATAAATATTTTAAATGATAATAGGCCCTGCAATGGACTGGCGATGGTAC
This sequence comes from Micropterus dolomieu, assembly GCF_021292245.1. Taxonomy (NCBI): domain Eukaryota; kingdom Metazoa; phylum Chordata; class Actinopteri; order Centrarchiformes; family Centrarchidae; genus Micropterus; species Micropterus dolomieu. Next base: position 2,247,786 of record NC_060163.1, on the reverse strand, counting down.
TGGTGTACCCCGCCTTTCGCCCAATGTCAGCTGGGATAGCGACCCTGTACGCAGGATAAGCGGTTGACGATGGATGGATGGCTGAAAAATATTAATATATTCTCACACTCACCCTTTATTTATAGCATCAAAAAGCAGAATGAGTTTTGCAAAAACTGACACCCTGCAGGACCTAACCCTAACCCTGAGTCAGCATCCTCACTAATCACACCTCTGCTGCAGTCTGGAAAATTCCAATTAATGAGTGTTATTGGAAGGGTTTTGAATAGGGCTGAAACGATTCATCGATTAGATCGATTAATAAAATGCATCAACGCAAATTCTTTGCTTCGTTTAATCCATATAACTATACAGCACGCTTATTTATTATACTTATACACATTTATTACTGTCGCACATCACGCTTATGCTGTGAACACGACGTGATTATGTCACTGTTGGCAAAGTGGAGGAAGAGAGATAAAATAGCGAGGAACAAAGAAGAAAGTGTCCAAAGTATGGGATTATTTCAAGCCAAAGAAAACAAGAGCTCTGTAATGTTACCATCCGTCCACTGTAAAACGAAACTTATGTCACCTCGACAACAGCACGACAACAGCCGCCGCCGCCAAGCAAAAATACTTCTTAAGCGACGCATCGATGAATCGTTGAAATAATCTATAGAAGCTTCGAATACTAAAATCATCGTTAGCTGCAGCCCTAGTTTTGAACATTGCAAGGGAAGAATGAACCTTGTTACAAAGTGCTGTACAGTAAAACAAACATGATCGATACTTAAAAATATAAATTAATTAAAATAAATTAAAAATCAACGATAAAATCAGCATTAAATAATACAATAACAGCAATAATATAATGTATATAAAAATGCCATACGATAAAAAGTGAGATATGAGAAGAGATTTAAAAGAGGCCACTGAGTTTGCCTGCCTGAGATCCTTGGGCAGGGGGTTTCACCTTTAGTGACAAGACAATGACCATTAGTAGAGCCCTAGCCAGAGGATCTCAGGCACTGGTCCAGGCTTGTAGGGAGTTATCAAATCACAGATGTAGGCAGGAGCCTACAGGAGGTTTTTGAGGTAGCTACTGATTGTTCCAATGGGGCTAAATACAATTATTTCAGATTTTGTGTCATTTAAGTGAAGGAAGTTATTAGACATCCAGGCTTTTATCTCAGTGAGCCAAGAGAGAAAACCAGAGACATCGGAAGAACCAGGTCTTAATGGGACATACAACTGGGTGTCATCTGCATAAAAATGGAAATTCATATTATAAGTCTTAATGATTGTTCCCAGGGGTAGCATGTATGGTGAATAACAGTGGCCTCAAAATCAACCCCTGGGGGACCCCACAAAATAGAGGAGCATGAGAGGAGGAGGCTTCTCCAAGGATCACGGAAGATTACCTGTTTGACAGATAGGAGACAAACCAATCCAGGGCCATCATGGTCCACAGTGCCAACAGCTGAGCTGAGGTCAAGAAGAATTAAAAAAGAGCACATGCCTGAATCACCTGTGAGCAGCAAATCATTGGTGACCTTGATCAGAGCAGCCTCAGTCCTTGTTCTGTGTAAGCGTGTGATAGGTTTGTTTATACCCTATGACTGAATATATAAGTGCTTGCACAAAACTATGCGTAAGTGTGTGTGTGTGTGTGTGTGTGTGTGTGTGTGTGTGTGTGTGTGTGTGTGTGTGTGTGTGTGTGTGTGTGTGCACAGTGTACATCAGCCACAGTGACAGAATAGGCTGCATCTGCCCTCTTCCCACACACGCAGAAATAGACTGACATAAATAGCATGTCTTCTATAGTCTATCTATACAGTCATACACACAGACACAAATACACACACACACACACCAATGCGCGCACAAACAACCACAAAAATTCATAAATGTCCATCCACACACACAAAAACCCATTAGAGTGCACGGTCAGTGCTCATCATGACTACACTCAAAAGCAGCACAAAGCTGAATACATGTCGTCTTACACAACAGCTTATTCAAAAGAAGCAGTCAGAGGAAACATTAAATATGACCTTCCTGAAACACAGTGCAGGCTTGGAAGCAAGGGAGAGAGACAGATAGAGTGCTACCAGGGAGGTCTGTTTGTAATCCAAAAGGTAGACAAGTAGGATCAGGGAAAGCCACTACAACAATGATTAATCCTCCTCTGACACAAAAGAGAGGGCGAGAAAGAGATTTAAAGTGAGAGAACAAAATATTAGGAAAGTTAAAAAAACACTGTTACTAACTTAAGGTTTCTGAGGGTTGCAAATAGTGTATATCAGGCAGAATGTAAGTGGCATTTGACATAAACATAATTCATTATTTTGAGAATGTGATACATTTAGACCATTCTGATAATATGCTAAATCACAATATCAAAGCTATTCAGTGATAATGTGGTGTGAGTCACTATACAGCTCTTCACCAACATTTATATTAAATGAGCTAGCTCATATATTTAAGCTGAGGTAGGCAACTAGCAAAAGACTGTGCCAGAGCATTTGATTTACTGATTGCTGTCAGGATGCAAAGAGAATTTCAACAAATGTAACCAAACATGAAATAAATTGCCAACCGCAGCATTAAGTTGTATTTGTGTCACAGCCAAACAATTCTATTAAACCAGTCAAAATCTAACAGAATGATTTCTGCAGCTTCCTGATCTTACTGGCGTATGTCAGTAGTACTGCTGCACTGTGTGTGTTCTATTTCAACTATCCAACGTTATAGACCGTCAGGGATTTGGAAGACACACACACACACACACGCATCCCGACAGTGGGCAGGTCAGCGGAGGAGGGTTTAAAAGCTTGGCACACAGAGAGAGATAGAGTGGAGGAGGGGAAAGCGTCAATGATGATGTAATCTGAGAAAAGCAGAGAGAAGAGGAAAACCAAGAGGGAGACACTTCTTTCTGACAAAATACTGCAGCCCACTGTTATTTATTATCATTTGCATTGAGTTACAGATCACCAGTTTATTTACAATACTGTTTAATAAAATTATGATGCATAACAATAAATTAATTTTAACAAGGCTTAAGGATGGGTGATATTACCATTTACACATCACTTTTAATTGTCACATTTACCTCTGTAACAATAAACAATATCTTTTCAAATACACATGTGCCCAAGAGTATCCACCCAATTATTTACTCACTGCAGCTTCTTTTCTTATGTGATAGTAAACTACAAGTAAATAGCTTTTGGACTGTTTGTCATCAAAAAAAGATCCATTTTGACTGACGGAAACAGCTTGTCTTCAGTAGTAACATATTCACACATTATAATATAATTCACTTGTTTATCAATTATGAGTACAAGTAGGCTACTTGGATAAAAAATGAATAATAAATAAATAATGTTTCATCTATTTGTCTATACTCACAAATTAAAGCCAGGTCTCAAATAATGTCCGGGGACATGGTGCCTGTTATATAATGTGTATTCCAACTAATCATAAAGTACATTTCCATTGTTTTCCATTTCAATTCCACAATATAATGATGGTATTTTCAATACTTACTGGATTATTGAGTGTTACTGTCCTATTTCTACAGTTAGTAACAGCTCCCTATCTACTCAAGTAATTGAGGTTCAAGGTCCATTTATTTATCATTATACAACACAGGGTTGTACAACACAGTGCAAGCTGTAGTCCCTTCATGCTACACACAAAAAACAAAAGGAAAAGTCAATAAGAAACTTGGCACAGGAATTTTGCCTTCTTAAGTTTTCTTAAGAAATACAGTTGTTTCTGAGCTTTCTTCACCAGTGTGGAGATGTGAGACGACCATGTCAGGTTCTCTGTGATGCTGATTCCCAGGAACCTGAAACTGTTTATCTGCTCCACCTCAGCTCCACTGATGTAGACAGGAATACGTGTCTTTATCTCCTTTTTCCTAAAATTAATCAATAAATGATCAGCTCCTTGGTTGTTGAAGGATGCTTGATGTTATTTTCAAAATTTAATATGCAACAGGAAAATACAAAGCCATGTTTCCACCCAAGCATTTTTATGCAAATGATGTAATTAGAAAAGCTGGATGGAAGTGCCAACCGGACTCTTATCCAGTTTTAATCCACACTTTTTCGTTATATTTTTTATATCCTTTTTATTTAACTTAAGTTTTACGTGGGCTAAAGATTTTAGTCATCCGACATGGATTCTAAGATAGATGATGTTATCAACGCTACGCATAGATAAGATGCTTGCCTTTGGTGTGGGAGACCTGGGTTCAATTTCCACTGTGAGACATCCACCATTGTGTCCCTGAGCAAGACACTTAACCCCTAGTTGCTCCAGAGGCGTGCGACTCTGACATGTATAGCAATTGTAAGTCGCTTTGGATAAAGCGTCAGCTAAATGAATAAATGTAATGTAATCCAGCAGATGCACCTGCGGCTTCGAGTCTCCCTGATACGGATCCCTTTCGGCAGACAGTGCCTGCCGACACTGTTGCATCTCCTCCACTGGCTTCATACGGTGATCGGCTGGGCCGCCGGTCTGCCGCTGGGCCTGATCGGCAGCTGTCATCCCATCCCATAACCAGAAACATCCGTTTCTTTAACGCTACCACTCACTGCTTCCCCGGTGCCACCACAGCTGACATTTTAAAAAAACTCCAGGACCTGATGCTGTCGCTCCCGTCCTCCATCACAAGAGTGATAGTCCATGTGGGAACAAATTACACAGCTCTTCAGCAGTCTGAGCTGACAAAATCAGATTTTAACCGTCTTTTTAACTTTTTAAAGCAGTGTGGAAAGTCCGTTTTTATCTCTGGTCCCATTCCCACAGTCGGTCGCGGTGCTGGCCGCTTCAGTAGACTCCTTGGCCTCCACGACTGGCTCCAGTCCGCCTGCAGGGCTCATCATGTGTGTTATGTGGATAATTTTAATATTTTCTGGAAAAGAATGTCTCTTTTTAAGACAGACGGACTTCACCCAAACAAACGGGGCTCAGAAATGTTAGCTGCTCACATACAGCATGTGGTGCGGTCCACACATGACTTACGTGAATGACTAATCATTCATGCAGCACACCTGGACGCACCACCGCTCACTGAACAGATCTCTGGCTCACTGCCACAAACAACCGTCTCCTACCAGCGCTGTTCCAAAGACTTCTATTCCTGTCATCATCACGCATAGACCAGTAAACCGAAATGTGCACATCCCACACAGAAATAATAGTAATCTCTTAAGGATTAGGACAACTGCACCAACTCCAGCACCCAGAACAAACTCATTTAAAATGGCTCTCTTCAATGTGAGGTCCCTTTCAAGTAAGACTTTTATCTTAAATGATTTTATCATGTCTGCAAATCTAGATTTTATGTTTTTAACTGAATCCTGGTTGCAAATGAATGACTATAGCCAGCTAGCTGAAATATGTCCGCCTCAATATGATTGTTTTAGTCAACCGAGGGTCAGTGGTCGTGGTGGTGGGCTAGTGAGCGTGTATAGGAAAAATTTTATATGTCATCAAGT
>NC_060163.1:2228464-2242186 GCF_021292245.1 Micropterus dolomieu | reverse complement strand
CCCACATTTTTGAATGGGTTTTGTTTCACAATCCTCTCCAGGGTGCGGTTATTCCTATTGCTTGTACACTTTTTTCTACCACATCTTTTCCTTCCCTTTGCCTCTATTAATGTGCTTGGACACAGAGCTCTGTGAACAGCCAGCCTCTTTAGCAATGACCTTTTGTGTCTTGCCCTCCTTGTGCAAGATGTCAATGATGTCAATGTCTTTTGGACAGCTGTCAAGTCAGCAGTCTTCCCCATGATTGTGTAGCCTACAGAACTAGACTGAGAGACCATTTAAAGGCCTTTGCAGGTGTTTCCAGTTAATTAGCTGCTTAGAGTGTGGCACCAGATGTCTTCAATATTGCCTTTTCAAAATATTCTAATATTCTAATAATCTTCATTAGTTGTCGTTATAATCATCAAAATTAAAAGGAATGAACACTTGAAATATATCATATATCATATGTCTGAGTACAGTAAATGTATACATTATACAAGTTTCACTTTTTGAATGGATTTACTGAAATAAATCAACTTTTTGATGATATTCTAATTATATGACCAGCACCTGTATGTATATAAATAACTGTAGCCTATGTTGTTGTCTTGTTTTAATTATTTTATATGTTTATATGTATATATTCTAATGTACATTTAATTATCTGCTTAGTTCTATGCGTGCAGCTTGAAGGGACTACAAACTTCCTATCATTGTGTATCCTTGTGTTGTATAATGATAAATAAACCTTGATACCTTCAGGTAAAGCTTTGCCCGAAACCTAGCCTGACTGGGACCAGGCTAGTCTGTGGGAACAAGCTTCTTACCTGTTATAGGGAGGACTGTGTGACGTTTTAATGATCACTGCCTAATAAAACAGGAAACCTTCGTCCCTTGCTGAAATACAGACTCTTGCCTCATCCTCTCTTTCTCTGTCCATCCTTTGAACCAGTTAAAGGTCACCTTCAAAGCATGCTTAATTTTTTAAAGCACATGCCCCTCAGTGCACACCCACAGTCCTCTCTACCTGTCCTCTCACCTTCTGACCCTTTCATCATCCATTAACCTGCTCTTCATGTCGTTCTTCCTTTCTGTAGTTCTGCTTTATTTGCATGAAGTTTCAGGACGCAACTTTCTAAATTCTTCTATCTCACGGAGAAAAGAAGTTAGGTCGAAACCAAATTTGCTTTTTTTGCATGAATGTTAATATAACAGTATTGCCAAAGCTTCAAGGAAAATACTAAATAAATTCTGTTCATATAGTTCATCAAATAAATAAAATAATTGTATTTCAATACAGTGGATATAGAATAATATTATCTAATATTGTTAATTTCTCTACATTTCAGCTGTGTAAATCAACAACAGGTGCTACCTTGCACTTGTCATTCTGCGTGCACACCGTTAGTAGATCAGCTTACGTGTTAATTTGCTGGTGATATCAAGTTTGCACACGTTTTACTCACACAAACCTTTAGGAAATCAGGTCCATAGACTTTACTTGAGCAGGCCCAGGTATATTTGACATCCCAGTTTAGCATATTGCAGAGGAACACCTAGAGAGATGATATTACGTTGCAAGACGCGGACACAGTGGATATTTTACGAGCTCAGACCAGGTAAAGCAACAGTGAACAGTAACAACACACCACTGCAGATCTAAGTCAGTACCACAGTGGTTTCAATCATCTTGATAGGCTATGTCTTTAATAAGCCTCATCCACATGCGGCACAACTGAATCGTCCAAAAGATGAGCTCTATCTCTTTTTGGCTGAAGGAGAAAGTCAGCAGAGCAGACACATAAAGGAGAGAGAAACAGATAGGGGCGGGGCCAGCTGGTGTGTTTGCAGTAAGATAAGAGGGAAAAGCAAGGTGAGCAGATTTAAGTAGTGAGTAAACACTAAAATAAGATGGAGAATGAAGTTCACATTCTATGGGAAACACTGAGTGTGTGTGGGATTGAGTCAGAGTAAACTACAGTGTGTGTGTTCATGGTGATGAAGGCACGTCACCCAGTGCAACAGTGACGCTCACTGATGGGTTTTAATAGTTTGTGGACAACAATCGAGCTCTACGGCTCAGAGGAAGAGGAGACATCAGGCTGTGAGACACACACAGTACTTGGTAATATGTACTATACATTCAGTGTCAGTTTGGGTCGGTACATGGAAAAATTGTGGACAAGAAGAAAAATAAATATTTCTAAATAAATAATATAAATATCTGGTAAAACTTTACTTACAACTCTTTTTTAAGCACTCTAAAGTTGCTACAACTCTGATTTGATTTCAGTCAGCTGTTCCACCAGTGTATGAATGTGTGTGAATGACAGTTTCTGTTTGAGCACTTAGGCTCAGTGTATAAATGTGTGTGAATGGTGAATGTACTTGAAAAAGCACTTTGAGTGGTCGAAAAGACTAGAAAGGCGCTATACAAATATGGAGCATTTATTGCCATTCCACACATCAAACTGAAGAAAAAGATGCAATTGGTCAGTAATAAAGGTGAGTGTTCCCATGGTCCAACAGACTTCCCTTTTATTCCCCACCAACCAAAAACATTTATCCTTTGCACTGATTTTACATTTCAAAACTGAAAATGCATCTTGTATCATTATAAGAAACTCACAATTATGTCACATTAACCATGAAAATAGTTTTCATTTAAAGTTGTGTGATTCACATTGTGAGTTCTACTGGATAAAGGCACACTCCACTGTTCACCTGCCAGAGTGCACACGCAGTAATAACCACAGACACTGGTTTCAATCACAGCACTGCACTGACCAATATGTTGTCCAACATTAATTATGAATCCACCAATCCATCTCATCTTTTGAATTATGCAGCAGTGGCATACGCTGTTTAATTGAGCCTGACCCACCCTGAAGAGCAGTTCCTCGGGAGAAGTGTGGGAGCCAGTAAGAAGCCTTGCTGGTTCCTGATCTGCTTTTCATTTCCTGTTGGTACATACTCACCACTTCCTCCATGTTTACCTGTTGTTTTTATTCATTCAGTTTAATGTACATTTCCATCAGTTTTTCCACATATAGTTTTCAACAGTTTTTTTGCCAATTATTTACAAACTCACTAGAGGGACGTTGATTGTTGTGTAACAGTTTTTTCAAACATCTACAAAGGTAGGGAGGAGTTTAAAGGAACAATTAAAATATTTACAGGATCAAATGAACTATTTACATATACATATTTACATACACGATGCCAATATGATGTTGTTTATTCTGGCATCATGTTAGCTAAAATGTTTATGACATTTTTCTGTAAACAAATTTGCCGGCAATAGTGAGGTGAGCAAAAATTATCGAGGTCATGTCTATATATTGTACGAATAAGTCGATAACAGAATTATTGTGACCTAGTAATTACAGACTGAAAGCAGAATTTCTGTTAAAAGTAATAAGCTCAGAGCTGCAGAGTGGTGAGAACAACAACAACGACTGTTGTACTGAGTAATTAGTGCTGTGGGCACTGTTCTTTTGAATACACAGTTAAACTTGCCAAAGGTTGGGCCTTCATGATAAATTATGTTTTTGAACAATCATACAGTGACAGGTGACATTCTCTAGGCCTGACCGAACTTTTCTTTAAGCTGCCTTTAAATTCTACCCAACTTCACCCAAGCATAGAGCGGGTGCTCAGCGGCTTGACCCAACCTTACTACAACCTTATCTACATTGTATCTGCTTAGGCTAATCTTTAGTGACTGGCTTAAGTGACTTGATAGACAGTCACATCTGAATGCCATGGCCCGCTCAGTAGTCCAGTCACTGTTACTGTGTAGTCACAAGGTAGCAACCAACAATTTCAATATTGTGTGTGAGTGAAAGAGTGCAGGCAGGTCTACAGGGACATGAGATGGGACCCTCTCAGTCTGATCTGCACCAACACAACCCTCCAGAGCAGGCTATATTCACTTGTGTAACATCACCGCCTAACATTGTGTTAAACAAATGTTGTATTGCCATTAGTGTCTTAAATATTGATCAGTAGTGGACACAAAAATCCTCTGTCTGTTGGACTCTAATATAAATATGCAGGTGTACTACTGTCTTCTATAGGTAACAAAAGACCTATGAAACCCATGGAGGTTGTGCTGATCTGTGTCATCACAGCAGGTAAATGGTAGATGGACTCAACTTGTTTAGCGCCCTTCTAGTCTTTCAACCAGGAGCAATTTGGTGTCCAGCATCTTGCCCAGAGACACACGCAGACTGGAGGACTAAGCATGCAGCAGAGCAGTCACCCAATAACCTTCTGATTAGTGGCTGACCGCTCCACATCCTGAGCCACAGGTAGAGATGTCTGGTGTAAAGTATTAACACACTGCAGCCTCTTCCCTTCTCACTGTGGGACGAAGCTCCCACACACACACACACACACACACACACACACACAGCAGAGAGGCTGCGGGGGAGACAGTGAAGTGAATCAGGTGAGGTGAAGATAACTCCAAGATTACTCGAATCTGACAAGAACCATACTTGTAACTGTCAGTAAACAGCCAATAATTTATCAATACACCTGCTGAACAATCATAAACATGTCCACAAGCACAGTGCGCTGGCTCGGCTAATAGTGAAGTATTATAAACAAGCTAAAATGAAAGGGTTTTTTTATTTTTAAGATTTTCGACAACTCGCATTTGACAGACATCAGTTTTACGTCAAGTCCTGTCCCCGACTTTGCCTCTGACTGGCTAACCCTAACCTTACCCAACCTAACCAGGCTACTAGCCAATCAGAGACAGGGTTGTCAGAAAGCAGGTGGGGATAAAAATAACGCTGTCTTTACATAGTCTACCTGTTTAGCTTAGTTTGCTATGTACCTTAACATTTGGCACATTGTTGTAAATGTAGCTACTGACTGATTCTTCCAAAGAGTTGACTCAGTATTTTGATGTCAGGAATATGATTTATTTCATTGACTTTTTAGATGTGTTTCCAGTGAGTTATTACTGAGTTTATATAGTGACTCTAGTGCTGCTGTAAACTTCATTGCTGCTGCTTGAGAAACAATATTTAGTTATATTTAAAATATAATCCTGTCAATTATAATCCTGTTTTATACGTATTCTTTTTATATATTTTTAAAGCCATTATTTAGTAATGAAAAAGTAGCATTGATAAATTCCGAATGCACAACAACACTTTCTCAATCAGTACACTGGCCTGTAGTTTGAGTGCAGTACTTCACAGCATTCAGTGTTTCAGTAACAACACATCACTGTAGTGTGATGTCTTCTAAGAATGATACCATCTACACCACAGGGATTCACAGGTAACTCACCACACTATAAATACAACAAAGCTGCAGACACACAGGCGATTCTATGATACAAAATATATTTCAAGGCAAAATATGACATCATATGTGGTACCTGAGGTGGAAACTATAACCAGAAATAGCTAAAGAAGTTATTTTCTGCTTTTCAAAGGAAGAATTCAAACAGAGTGTGTTTATTCATAGAAACACTGTGGATAAAACATTTAGACTCAGCTTTATTTAACATCTCACACACACACACACACACACACACAGAGCAAAACATGCAATCGTTGAAAAATGAGAGAAAATCATAGGAAAGCAGTTATACATTGCTGCTTCAGTGTCATAAGTCAACATGTTTCCACACTGTTGTTAGTGTATCCTATTATTCATTTGAGGATCACAAGTACACATTTTAGACAGAAAGGATGGATGGTTTGAAAGAGGTGTCAAGGAAGTCATCTACACCCGGTTTGAAAAGCTGTCATTGAACAGAGGAGGGGGTCTACGCCACCACTTATTCCCCACTTACAATGCTGTCCTTTCATCGCTTCCCAGGAAACTGAACTGAACAAGCATTACCTCTTTGCCTCAGGTAAAAAGATGGTCGAGCCTCAGATGCCTCTAACAACCATGACGACTGTCGTTACCACAGCCAGGAACGCTAATGAACCAGTGGTAAAGTGATCCTGGCAAACAATCCCACAGAGGTTAAATAACTGACTTCCCCTACCAGTCATTTCAGAACTGAAGAAGTCTCTTAGATGAGAGACAAAATGTCTTCTAGTATCTTCAACCAAGTCCAGTTGCCCTTGACTTTAACCTTCTTTGGATAATCTGATGGCAGTTTCATTACTGCTGCTAACTGCAAATTAGCTCACTTAGCTGTGCAGCTAACAGAAAAGAACTGGCAATAGAACCAACCTCAGCAGCCTCCCAGTGATCATGGCTGGACCAAGAACACAGCCTTAAAGACCACCCGAGGCCAGTGTGACAGGGAATACACTACTGAGGTGATTCACAGCGGCTCCGATCAGGACTCTGACTCTGGGGACAACCAAGACACGACAGGTTCAGGCAGGCACAGGAGAAGCGTCAAGCGGGAGAGGAGCGAGAGGGAGGTTGGGCATCAGAGAGGCAGAATTTTTTCACATCTTACTCACTGAATTAAGGGTTTATTTACACCAAACCAAAGCTGGTGATTGTTGGAACAGAAGAAAGACTAACCACAATGGCTTTGGTGAGCAGTGGCGGTGCTAGACCAATTTTATTAAGGGGGCCAGGCTGTGGCCAGTTGTTTTTGTCAGAGGGGCACATTCAATCCAGGACAAAAGAGACAAAGGCAATGTTCAAGCTTTCAAAGTGTCTTGTTTAGGATATAATGTTATGTTTTAGTATATTTCAGTAACTTACAAGTTTTTGTTTCAGTTACAGGATCTTTTCAGTAACTTAGTTATAGTTTTATTAAATTACATTATACAAAAAAACCTTCCTGTTAACTTTAGCTCAAGTTACAGTACATTGATTTTGAACACTTCTTGGTAAGGCTTAATGAACTGTATAAACTCTAGTGTACTAGACATTCTCTGGATCCCAGTTTGTATTTTGTATCCCACTATATCTTTTGCTAGGAAACAACAAACGTCTCCATATTCACCCCTGTTATTAGTCCTGATGTGAAATATACCCCCAAAAAAATACTTGACAGTAGGCCATCATCTGTGCATTATGGAGGGGGGACACGTTCTATGGAAGGTTGAAAATACAGTCTGAAATAATATGTATCCCACCATAACTTTTGCTAGGAAACAACACACTTCTCCATATTCACCCTTGTTATTAGTCCTGATGTGAAGTATACACAAAATTAAATACTTGACAGTAGGCCATCATCTGTGCATTATGGAGGGGGAAACATATTTTGGCAGACTGCATGTCCAGCCTGGTAGGACCAGTAGGCTGCTGTTATTGCTTTTAGTGTATGAAAAGTTCTGTTTAAATGCAATGCATTATTAAATTGTTACAATAATAATTTACCTTTTAAGGAGGAGGACTGAGAACAATTTACAGCAATATCCAAAGGCTATCCATGTGATGGAAACCTGAATTACAAGGACAAAATATTGTCTACAATGTTGTATTCAGTTCAATGTACATTTCGAGTCAAGTAGATGTAACATTGAGGTGAGCAATGTGTGATCTTGATTTTACAGTATCGATGGTGTAGATATTTGTATGAGCAGCTTACTTGGAAAAACGTGACAGTCTGTCTTGATCTAGCTTCCAAACACTAACATGGATGACTAAGTGATCAACTATGTGGTCAGTTATAAGTTATATAAGTTCAATAACATGCAACGTTAACGTTAGCCTATAAAAGCGTTCTTATATTCCGTGTGCTAGCTTGCTCTGCAAAAATCTTGTTGATAAAACAATACTAAAACGATGGATGAAACAATCCACGTTGTATTTTTCATTTACTTTGGTGAAGTCGAAAGTGCGCCTTCCCGTTGAATGCACGTGCGCTCCCGCGGCAGGAAGAACACTTTCTATCAGGGATAACTACCTTGGCACCACACCTGTCAGTGGCGGTGTAACGTCCTAAAGGATCCGACTACTTCATCCGCATTTGTTCCGCCTTTCGCATCAGTGCCATATTGTTGCAAGGAAGATATATTACTAAGATTGTTGTAGGCTTTTCAGAGTTCAGAGGGAGGCCATAGTGGAGTCCAAGGTCTGTGTTACAGGGGCACTGGCCCCTGTTGGCTCCCCCCCAAAACTGCCACAGTTGGTGAGATTTATTTTGTTTCTGTGGAGCTTGAATAAAGTGTGTTTTACGATGAGTTGACAAAGAGATTAGTTCAGAAAGAGAGAAACTTGAATTCAGTGTTCGGTAGTATTTTTCTTTTTGAAAAGGAAAATGGGTGTAAGAATATTTCCTTTCTTTACATTGTGTTTATTTATTAGACTAAAAAGGCTTGTGTAACTGAGCAAACTCACCGCTCGCAAACATCTCCCACCTGAGACTGCAGGAGGAGGCCTGAACTATCACCTCTCGGGGTACAAAGTGGTATTACAACACAGGACGGGCTGGCACTAGCTGGTTAGCATGCTAACCCGCTGTAACACAATACATGGATGTCTTTGACATAACATCAGAACTGTTACTTATTTCCTCTTGCTCTTTATATGAAAGAGCAATGACATAACTTCTATAATGAATTGGCGCTACATAAATTTTATTGAAATTCTTCACAATCTGTTGAAAATGTTATGTTATTATAAAATGTTTTTTTAAAGGTCTTAAACTACAATTCTGGCCATACCTTACACATTGTACCTTAAAGCCTAAAGGATGGTGGACTGCACCCTGTCTGCCCTGAGCACACATACTCACTGTATTCCAGACGAGCTGAAACACACCCACACAGGGCAGTGTGTTTGGCTGATGGATAGTCAGGGAGTTGTGGGGCTCAGAGAGGGGACATAACATTTATGAAACTAGGAGGGAAGTCATTAAAATTTCATATTGGGAGAAAAGGGCTCATCAGTTTCTTTTTGTGTGTCTGCATGTGTGTGTCTGCATGTGTGTGTCTGTGTGTGTATGCATGTGTGTGTGTGTGTGAGAGAGAGAGAGCGCTGCACTGACATTGATGGACTATAGCTTTTTCCACATCGTTTCTTCTTCTAAGGCAACACCCACTCACCCCACCTTGCACCACACAACTTCCACACTGAATATAGATCTCTTGATTCAAATGAAAATTACAACAAACGTTGAGGACTGCCTAATACCATCATTTCATTCCACTGATTCAGACTTGGCAGAAACAAAATGGTCAAAGGAGGCCTCCATTTTCATTTTGTTTACTCACACTAGGAAAACATGTAGTTTGTTTTTAGTGTGTATGCACATGCATGATGTGCCATGATGTTTCCCCTGTTTGCCCTCCCTGCTGTCTCTGTCATTCTTTGTCATGATTTGTCAGTCTTAGAAGAAAGTAGAGTTTTGTCTTTTTGGACCTTTTTTGACACCATGCTCTTGTGTCTCTGTGCTCTTGTGCCTTGCACTAGTCTGCCACCTGTGTTTGAAGACGCTGACTGCTAGTTCAGAGCTGTATTTTGGAAGATGCTGTGTTCCTGGATGCCTCTGCCTGCCAGCCCTATGCAGCATTCTAGGAGCCCTCTCACCTGTCTGCCTGCATCCCACTTTTCAGTTCATCTGTTTTTTGTAAATAAATCTACCTTAGCTGACTGTTCACGTGCCTTGTGTCTGCAAACCTTAACATGCAAAAATTCCAAGCAGAGAACAGAGTGGTGTTACGTATGTTCACCTTATTGTTATGGGGCTGAAATAACTACAGTACCAAATCTTCAATACTTCAGTATTTTATTTACTGAAGTGATCAGAAGTTTATACAACACTTCACTAACACTGCTGTATAAACGATACTTAACATTTTTTTACCACCCACACAAACTGGTACTTCCAAACACAGAATGTGATCATTTTATTTCAGATTAGGCATACATGTTTTTCCTAGAGTGAGGTCTGATTTATTTGTTAACATCCTTGCTTTGCTTGGATGTAAAACTTATTGCTTCAAATTCAACTATAGCGCTAATTAAAAATGTACTGTTACAGTTAACGACTGTCACCCCTCCCTGCCCCCCTTCACACGCACTCCAAGAAAGTGAGTGGGGGAGACAGAAGAAGATGTGGCTGTCTGGGAGCAGGAGGATATGTCAGCAAAATCTTTGTAATAAAATTTAGCTATCTAAACTATAAAGAATTAATCTGTCAAACAGAAGAAAACACACTACAATCTGTAAATTCTCTAGTGCTTAAAGAAAGGTAAGCTATGTGTACGTGACGTTAGCAAAGCTAGCAAGCTTTTGTATGTATATTCTGTATGTTTCAGTGCACTAGTTTCAGTTGCTTTCTATGGTTGCTTGCCAGTTATTTGTCTCCTAGCCAGGTGCACATGCTACCTAATTCAGTTAACATATTAAGGTAAGTAGCTAATGAAATTAATTTGTTAGAGACTGAGGGGACAGGGCATGTGGTGACAGCGTGCCTTTAAATTTGAGAAATAATGATTTGAAATTTATCGTGTTAATTATCGATATCGAATGATATGACATTTTTTATCGTGATAACATTTTTGGGCATATCGCCTTGCTCTGGTGTTAAGTGGATGGTAAGCATGGAAAAGGAGTGTTGAATAACGATGCTTAATTTGATTTCAGCTCTTAGTGTTTGTATGTGGGTGTTTTAATGGGAGTGTGGATCTTTCAGATCTATTTGAGAAGTACCTATGATCTCGTTCCACATTTTATTGTGTGTCATGTAATGTGGGGAACTGGTCTTGGTCTTGACTCTGTCTCGCCCTCCCTCGGTCTTGGTCTCGACTTGGTTTCAGCCCCTCAAAGTCTTGGTCTTGTCTTGGTCAGTCTCGATAAACTATGGTCTTGACTTGGTCTCGGTTTGGACGGTCTTGACTACAACACTAGTCTCCAGACCACGGTAAAGTCCACAAAGTCGGTTTTTGGCTGGACCCCAGCAAAGCGGGGCCAGACTAGGGCCCTATGATTTCCAAAAGATGTCCCATTAAAAAATATGGAAAAAGCAACATCCAATCAAGCTTTGTAAACAAGGAGGAGCGTTGCCTGTAGGTGAGAGTAGCCTCTGTCAGACGTACTTATTACCATGTGTTGGAGCAGCATATGGAGGCTGTCCTGCAGAATACCTGTGGGGAGAAACTTCCAGTAGTCAAGTAATAACCTGTTTAAAAGGATGATGCTGATCCCAGTCAGGTACATTGGAGACAAATACTGTTTTCATACTTTTCATTAATGTATTAAAATGTATACTGGGTCAGCAGTGTATGTTAATAACTTGTGTTGCTCCACAGGCTGGGTCAGCATGTCCTTATATGGGGAACTGAGCTCCCTTGATGAATTTAGGACAGTGCTGAACTGGCAGAATGGGTACAGTAAGTTTTATACTAACAAAAACAAGCTCTGCATGGCTGCTCCTAACCACAGCCTGAACTCTGAGCCTCACTCTCTATTATCAAAGCACTGCTCCGCGTTATTCTAATATCAGCAAATATCACACGACAGTTATAGCCAATTGTGAAATTAAAATGTTCATTGCTTTCAGCAGTAACCTGATTCCTGAGAATCATGTCAACAAAAAAAATGGTTTCCTTCATAATCTTAGAGGTATTTTACAGTAGTAACTTTTTTATATTCTAATTTGTTTTTCAATTAGAATCTTTAGGTTATTTTTTCTATGACTTTTTATTTTACAGTGACAGTTTATTTAGTGACAGTGGTTTTCTTTTCAACGTTCTGTCACTGTTTTGGCATGAATGGTAGAGGATAGAGTGGAAGAGTCAAGTAGAGCGTGATTTACATATAATCTGCATACTAAAGACAAAACATCACTCTTCCTGAACCTGACACCCACTCCAAAGTAGGGCTGGGCGCTATGGCCAAAAATGTTATCACGATAAAAAATTTCAAATTATTCGATATCTATAATTATCAGATTTTGCTCCTGAGTGAAAGTTGAAGAAACCAGATAGTAAATTGTGGTTTTAAACTATTCTTTATAGTCAGAACATGACAAACACTTGATGCCAAAAAGTTGACCACTTAATACATCTGAGGTAGAACATTCAAAACAATTATGATAAAATGTTTTTCATCAAGCATGAGTAAAATTAAGTACAATCATTTTTCAGTCCCTTTTCCTCAACAAAATAAATATCTTAATAGAAAAATTAAGTGCTAATTTAAGTTTGTGATTCAAATGAATTAAATCAAACATTTATTCAACATTTGTTATATTGTTATTGCAAAAAATTATATTGTAATAACTTTCATTTTGTTTAAATGCCCAGCCCTACTCCGAAGCCTCTGGCTTGACTGCATAACTACCCCAAAGGGCTTCCAAGAGTTTACCTTGAAGTCCCAAACCTCAAGTCTTTCATGTGCGTTTCTCTCTGCTTTTGTTGTTTTTTTAAACACAAAACTGGACTGGGTAAAGTTAAGTTTTAAATGAGGTTATGGTGGTCTAGCAGAGGTTTGCAGGAACAAGAACTACCATCAGCTAATACATGTCAGCTAGCTAAAGATAGGTTGTATGTGGAAAAACAACAGAAAATACTTCAAATACTAGTGTTTTATACTGTATGTCAGCCTGTAACTAACAAGAAAATGCAGTGCAGAAATGCCAAACTAGGTTTGAGGTAATTAGAGACAGTGTCACCTTTACATTGTGCTGACAAGTTTATTTCTACACTGTAAAATGTTAGTGTGTATCGTTGTCACAACTTCAAAAGATTGTTGTTTAGTATCAGCATGAGCATTAGCAGTCAGTATTGTTTGGACTTTATTGTGTTGTTACTCTTGCTGCCAGGAGTAGAAAAGGTAGACAACAGCCAAATACTGAGGCAGATTTTGGCAGGCATACTCATGTGTCACTGGCAGGAACAACATATATCAGATGTGAAAGACAAGATTGACCTGCTTCAGAGCCATGTTAAATTTTGAAAATAATTTATCAGATCAACGTAAAACTTACAAAATAAAACTCACCAAAACTGTCTTGGTTAGACTTTCCACGGTTCTAACAATCACCACCAACTCTGGTTTAGTGAAAAGAAACCCTTAATTCACAGAGTTAGATGAGAAAAGCAACAGCTGTTGAATCACTCTTCTTAAAGCCAACAGCTTTACAGGGAGGGATTCACATGCACTAGAATGGACGCACAGCCGGACCGGTGACCAAAACAAGCTCAGATGACAACTCACCCCACTCTCCGTTCAGGACGCCATTACTCCAATATATCTTTACACAGCAAATGATTGTTTGCTGCTTTACAAAATCTTGAAAGATTATAGGTTTTAGTCTCAGGTAACTCTGCTGTTCTTGTGCTTCTAGACCTGACTACCGCCTTTGACACTGTGGATCACACAATCCTTTTATCTCACCTTGAACACTGTGTAGGTATCAAAGGTACTGTCTTGAAATGGTTTCAGTCATAACTGACTGATAGGAGCTTCTCTATTCATTTAGCTGAACACTCTTCATCACCTGCTCCTCTCACCTGCAGTGTCCCTCAAGGCTCTATTCTGGGCCCCTCTTTTCACTGTATATGTTGCCACTAGGTTCCATTTTCCAGAAACATAACATCTCCTATCACTGTTTTGCTGATGATGTCCAAATCTACTTGACTATGAAATCCATAACCAAAGAGTCTGTGCAGCCATTGTTAGACTGCTTAAAGGAGGTAAAAACCTGGATGGAGTTAAACTTCCTCACTTTGAATGAAAATAAAACCGGTCATCACGTGTGGACGTTTAGACGTACTGGGTGACCCTCTTGGCACTTTGGGCCCCTTAGCCTCCCAAAATCGATCCTCTATTAAAAATCTTGGTGTT
>NC_060163.1:2188659-2228444 GCF_021292245.1 Micropterus dolomieu | reverse complement strand
GACTTTCCACGGTTCTAACAATCACCACCAACTCTGGTTTAGTGAAAAGAAACCCTTAATTCACAGAGTTAGATGAGAAAAGCAACAGCTGTTGAATCGCTCTTCTTAAAGCCAACAGCTTTACAGGGAGGGATTCACATGCACTAGAATGGACGCACAGCCGGACCGGTGACCAAAACAAGCTCAGATGACAACTCACCCCACTCTCCGTTCAGGACGCCATTACTCCAATATATCTTTACACAGCAAATGATTGTTTGCTGCTGTACAAAATCTTGAAAGATTATAGGTTTAAGTCTCAGGCTGGAACTTGTAACTTAATGTACCTTAGAGGGCCAAAACATACTCGTCAGCAAATACAGCACCATCCTACACAGTTTTGCTCACTTAAATAAGTGGAAACTATCTCTGGAACACAATGTTTTGGCTCTTCCATGCTTTTTGTCTCCACTTTTTGTGAGGTGCTCCAATCATCAAAGAAAATTTGTTTTTCTTCGTAAATTCCACATAGGTTTACTTTTCACATTTGGAGTAGCTACGAAAATGCTTTCTATAAGCTTCTGGCACTAGCTCATAGGCATGCAAAATATCAACTTTAAGAGTTTCATAGTCTGTGCTTTTATCCAAAGTTAGCAAAGAGTACACCTCCAGAGCACCCTGCAACAGAAATGTACCGTTGAGTTCTCTCTCATGTGTCCCAGTTTTTTAATGTTCCAGTTCATGCTGCCTTACCTGCTCCCTTTCCTTTGCCTTAAATCTAGTTCTAGTATCCTCAACTGCATCTTTAGCTCTAGCTCCCTTAACCCTGAAACTTTGTTTTCAGTAACTTCCTGCTCCTTCTGCCACAACTCACCCTGCTCTTCCTGATATCCCTGAGTATTCATCAGTGGGCAACTTTTCACACAGCACGCCCTTCTCAACTAAACCATTTATGATTTTTGTATGCAGTTCTTCTATATTTAAATTAAATATCAATTTGATCTGCTGAAGAGCGCGAAGATCTTTCTTTGTGCAACCTAGGAGTTGTTGAACGTGGTTACAAACTCAAACGCCATGATGGCAACACAAAAATGAATACTACTCTATGAGCAACAAGATAGTAGCATACACAGTGAAGTTCATCGACAACCACAGCATCCAGGAGAAGTTCCAGTCTGGCTTTAAACCACATCATAATACAGAAACAGCACTTTTAAGGGTTTTTAATGATCTCCTTTTAACGGTGGATTCAGGCAACTCTGCTGTTCTGGTGCTTCTAGACCTGACTACCGCCTTTGACACTGTGGATCACACAATCCTTTTATCTCACCTTGAACACTGTGTAGGTATCAAAGGTACTGTCTTGAAATGGTTTCAGTCATAACTGACTGATAGGAGCTTCTCTATTCATTTAGCTGAACACTCTTCATCACCTGCTCCTCTCACCTGCAGTGTCCCTCAAGGCTCTATTCTGGGCCCCTCTTTTCACTGTATATGTTGCCACTAGGTTCCATTTTCCAGAAACATAACATCTCCTATCACTGTTTTGCTGATGATGTCCAAATCTACTTGACTATGAAATCCATAACCAAAGAGTCTGTGCAGCCATTGTTAGACTGCTTAAAGGAGGTAAAAACCTGGATGGAGTTAAACTTCCTCACTTTGAATGAAAATAAAACCGGTCATCACGTGTGGACGTTTAGACGTACTGGGTGACCCTCTTGGCACTTTGGGCCCCTTAGCCTCCCAAAATCGATCCTCTATTAAAAATCTTGGTGTTATTTTTGACTTCACTTTCAATAAGCAAATCAGTGCAGTCGTCAAAACCAGCTTGTA
The DNA here is from genome assembly GCF_021292245.1 of Micropterus dolomieu. Taxonomy (NCBI): domain Eukaryota; kingdom Metazoa; phylum Chordata; class Actinopteri; order Centrarchiformes; family Centrarchidae; genus Micropterus; species Micropterus dolomieu. The sequence goes on along the minus strand of NC_060163.1, from coordinate 2,226,629 downwards.
TCATCCATGCTTTTATTACTGCTCGGCTAGATTATTGTATTTCATGGGTCTACATCAGAAATTTTTTAATTGCCTCCAGTTAGTCCAAAACGCAGCTACCCGCCTTCTAACAAAAACAAAAAAGCGTGAACACATAACCCCTGTCTTGGCCTCCCTCCACTATCCATTATAGGATAGATTTTAAGATTTCATTACTTGTTTTTAAGGCCTTAAATGGTCTGGCGCCACCTTATCTGGCTTATCTCTTATGCCACCATTCTCCAGTAAGAACACTGAGGTCAACAAATCAGCTGCTCTTGGATGTCCTGAGATCAAAGCTAAAAAATAAGGGCGATAGAGCCTTTGCAGTGGGTGCTCCCATCCTATGGAACAGCCTCCCTATGCATATTAAAGCTAAAAACGTCCCTAAAAATGTTCAAATCGCTGCTTAAGACGCACGTTTTTGCAGTAGCTTTTAACCTTCGTTAAACCAGGTTTCTGATGTTTTAAAGTGTTGTTGTTTTGTTTCCCTGTGATTCACTTTGGTTGTAGTAATTTTTACACTCCTTACTGTTCAGCACTTTGGTCAACTGTTGTTGTTTTTAAATGTGCTGTAGAAATAAAATTGACATTGACATCGATTAACCTCTTGGAAAAAGACACCAATGATCAGCTCCTTGGTTTTGCTGATGTTGAGCACCACAGCAACCTCAGCAAGATTTTCATGTCAGGGGCTGCAGTCGTGGGTGTACAGCGTGAATAGGAGGGGGCTGAGCACACAGCCCTGGGGTTCTCCGGTCGTAAGCAATAGAGTGTAGGAGGGGTGGCCACCAATCTCAACTATCTGGGATCTGTTTGTGAGGTCCAATATCCAGTTGCGTTGAGTGTGGTACACAAGCCCGTTATGAGGGAATGCTGAGCTGAAATCCACAAACAGCATTCTGATGTAGGTGTTTTTCTCAAGGTTTGTAAGGGCTGAGCTGAGAGCAGTGGAGATGGCATCCTCTGTGGATCTGTTGGTGCTGAAAGCAAACTGGTGAGGGTCCAGGCTGACTGGGATGTTGTTTTTTATGTGCTGAAGAACCAGTTTCTCAAAGCACTTCATCAGATTGGGGGTGAGAGCCACAGGGCGGTAGTCATTCAGACTAGACACTGCAGACTTTTTTGGTAGGGGGACGATGGTGGCTGTCTTGAGGTAGGTGGCAGCATTTCCGTAATAAGCTACAAATGTCACAACTAGCTGATTGGCACACACAGATTTTTAGTACATGGCCAGGGATGTTATCAGGCCCAGCAGCTTTACTCATATTCACTCTCAGCAGGACTCTTCTCACGTCTGCTGTGGATCCTGACAGCGGCCGGCCCTCTGGAGGTGGAGTAGACGTTACAGCTGACTCTTTGTTGAGGAGATCAAAGCGAGCATAAAAGGTGTTAAGCTCATCTGGTAATCACACACAGGGGCCTCCTGCTTTTGTAGACCGTGATGTTTTTCATCACCTGTGACATATCTTTGGTATTGTTGGTGTTTAGTCTCTGCTGATGTCTCCGCTTTGTAGCTGCAAGGAATATTTGTGTAAATGTGGTCCTGTGGTGACCCACAAGTAAGACTAAAAGAGACATTCACCAAGGGACTGTACCTTTAAGGGAAAGGTGATGGTTAGAGCAGTTCCGGGTTAACGTTGTGTGCTGGTTTTGATCCCGTACGCTGTACATTGTGATATTACATTGAAGTGGATAGTAAAGCTTACTCGACGCATCTCGGTCTCTATTCTCCTCACTAATTGCACACCACATTGGTGACCCCGACGTGAGTTGCATACGGCTGAATTATGTCACACAACGACGGTGGCAAAAATGCTGCTGCTGCGGCACCGGACGCTGCTAGTGACGCGGCTAATGTTGGTGCGGCTAATGCCGGCGCTATCTACGCTGCCTCTATCAAGTTACCGGACTTCTGGCAGCACAATCCACGGCCGTGGTTTCAACACATCGAGGCCCAGTTCCAGCTGAGAGGAATAACACAGGACGTTACAAAGTATTTCCATGTGGTAGCGGCTTTAGATGCCTCGACGACAGCCAGGGCAATGGCGCTGTTAGAGGCTCCTCCGGCTGATGGCAAGTACAACGCACTCAAAACTTTCCTGTGAACCTCTTTGAGCTGTCGGAGCTGGAGAAGGCAGATCGCCTGCTGTCCCTGAGCAGCATTGGCGACAGCAATCCGTCTGAGTTAATGGAGAGGTTGCTAGCGGTGCTAGGCGCAGCGGATCCCTCGTTCCTCTTCGCCCACATATTCCTGCGGCAGCTTCCAGCCCCCGTGCGTACCGCACTGGCCAGCTCCCCCCTCCCTTTCTCCAGAGAATACCGGGCACTGGCTGTGGAGGCAGACAGGATTTTCCTCGCCAACTGGCAACAGTTTGTCCATGCACTGCTGCCCCCCCAGCGCACGTCTGCCCCGCTTCCACCCCCAGAGGACGATCCGGAGACTGCAGCTGCTGTGATGGCCCGCCGACAGCGCGAGGACGGGTGGTGTTATTACCATTCCAGGTTCGGGGCCAAGGCCAAGCAGTGTTGCCAGCCTTGCAGTTTTGGAGCCCAGGGAAAAGCCAGGGCCAGCACTTATTAGCAGCTATGGGCGCTGGCCGTAACTGTAAGCTGTTATTCATCACGGACACCTTGTCCAGCCGGTGGCTGCTGGTTGATTTTGGGGCTCAGCACATCATGGCTGGCGGGCATGGCCCTCCGATGGACGCCGCCAATGGCACACCCATTCGTACCTATGGCACAAGGTATGTGGAAGTGTGTTTCAGCAGGCGGCGTTTCGGCTGGGACTTCGTTATGGCCGCCGTGTCTATGTCGCTCCTGGGGGCGGATTTTCTCTGCGCTTACAGTCTGTTGGTGGATGTTACAAATCGCCGCCTGATTGACGCCCGCTCTTTTGCTTCGTACCCCTGCATGCTGGGAGGGATGGGGGCGCTTGAACAGCGCCTCATGGACTCTGTGCTAAAGGGACATGCCGTTCCTGTTTGTATACTTGGACGACATCCTTGTGGCCAGTGCGTCCACAGACGACCACCTGACGCATCTCTGGCAGCTGCGCTGGAAGACGCTGCTCTGCTGGCGCACCCGTCTCCGACTGCCCCAGTCTTACTATAGACGCCTCTGATTATGCTGCAGGGGCTGTGTGTGAACAGTGGGTGGGCGGAGCCTGGCAGCCGCTGGCCTTTTTCAGCAGGAAGCTCCGAGAAAATACAGCGCCTTCGACAGGGAGCTCTTTTCCTCGCTACGTTTTGATCATGTGAACGTGGGCCTGGTGGGCTTATTTCCCCCCTCCCATGACATATCTTTGGTATTGTTGGTGTTTAGTCTCTGCTGATGTCGCCGCTTTGTAGCTGCAAGGAATATTTGTGTAAATGTGGTCCTGTGGTGACCCACAAGTAAGACTAAAAGAGACATTCACCAAGGGACTGTACCTTTAAGGGAAAGGTGATGGTTAGAGCAGTTCCGGGATAACGTTGTGTGGTGGTTTTGATCTCGTATGCTGTACAGTGTGATATCATACTGAAGTGGAGAGTAAAGCTGACTCGACACATCTCGGTCTCTATTCTCCTCACTAATTGCACACCACAGTCTAGTGTATTTGTTCGCCTGGTGGGGATGTGGACATGCTGGTGGAATTTAGGTAAAACAGTTCTAAGATCTGTGTGATTAAAATCACCAGCTACAATAAAAACACCATTAGGTCGTTTTGTCACGTGACTGCTGATGACCTTACACTGTAGTGTGCACCTAAAGGAATGTAAACAGCAACCACAAAAGCACTGGTGAATTCTCTGGGAAGTTAATATGGCCGACATCTCTACAATTAAAAATTGATGTAAACACATAGTCCTCTCTCTCCTTGTCTTACTGGACACGCACGCTTCCTTCCTTGTCGAACATTTAGTCCGGCTGGTCTGGTTTTCTTCACAGGAGATACTGTGGCTGCTTATTGTCTCCAGTTCCGCTGCACTCAGTACGGTCTGCGCACTCCCTTTTCCGATGTTGATTAGCATACTTTTGTCATAAGTGATCATAATTAAATGTGTTACCATAATAAAAGAAGAATTTAAAAAGTATTATACACTTCACCAAAGGCAAGAATATACAACATGTTCACATCTCAGTGCGTCATTACCGACGCTTTCAGATAGCGTGACAAAGCGTAATTATTGGAATATGAAACGCTATAGTTTGCTACGTCACAGCAACACAAAGGAGGCTAACCCTACATGGTAGTTTGTGCCTAAACCTACGTCAGCGACATTTCAGATGGTTCTGGTAAGGGTATGGGGCTTCAGGAGGCTGTCAACACCTTTAACACGAACGCAGCTGTGACTTCCAGTCTATAGAAGACGCCCCAGAGAGTCTCATCCAGACGCGGGCGTCTCACACTGCAAATAACTACGCTTTGTCGTTGAGATGACAATAATGGTCTGGAATATACACTAATGGAATGTTTTCCAGCTTGTTTCCCCTGCAGAAGGGGCTGCCATTAGTGGGCTCACAGGACATCCCTATCTTTTGTACCATCTCTGGAGCCACTGTCAGGGACAACCCAAGTATTCAGTGTATAGCTGCTCCAAAAAGATGAGATTCCGCAGATTATATTTTGCTTACAGTAAGGGTGACCCCGAATAGTTGAAGATTTAATGCTTCGATAGGCGGAGCCTGATTTGACTGCCAATCTCACGGTCGAATCTTTGCAGCGGCAGTATGAAACAAGGATCATGCCATTTTGGCTATATGGGGTGTGTTCAATGTCTGATTTTACATAGAACTACAGGTTTTCTCAGAATAAGTTAATATTTAGCGTATTATGATATCAATATCAACATATAATGCTGCAAATAAAAATGTGAAAAGAAAGAAGCTTTAAATAAATCTAAAATAAAAGTGTGTGAATAAATCAGAAATTGTTACCCTAACCCTTAAGGCAGGGGGTGTCAGTGTGCATGTGTGGGAATAGAGTGTGTGTGGTAGAACATGAGGAGAGAGAGCACCAGCTGCGCCGGTGTTGTGTTGCGTAGGGCTTGAACCTCGCGGGATGTTCAAATTATTCATCACCATTGATGAACAACACAAAGAATACTATATTGTTTTTAAGCAGTACTTGGAATAGACCTACGAGGAACAGCAAAGTGCGTGCAATTCTCGGTGAGTTGGCTGGTATGCACAACTACACAAGACTCTCTGCAGCTTCTCAAGATTAAAGCACACAACACGATTCGACACTCAGTCGCCTATAGGCATCCTTGACAATTCTGATTCAACTATTATTATTTGTTTAATTATGAATTATATAAATTCTTAGTAGGGGACACTTGCAGCTAACAATATGCAGTCCACAAAAATATATGAAACAGGCCGAGATACTATTGAATATGTTGGGTTCTTTACCAGCATAGAGTATATACAGCATTTGAAGTGTGAGATGTCTGAAGCCATCCATCCATCCATCCATCCATCTTCATCTGCTTATCCAGGGCCGGGTCGCGGGGGTAGCAGCTCCAGCAGGGGACCACAAACTTCTCTTTCCCGAGCCACATTAACCAGTTCCAGGCCAGTGTGGAGATATAATCTCTCCACCTAGTCCTGGGTCTTCCCCGAGGCCTCCTCCCAGCTGGACGTGCCTGGAACTCCTCCCTAGAGAGGCGTCCAGGAAGCATCTTTACCAGATGCCCAAACCACCTCAACTGGCTCCTTAAAAACGCAAAGGAGCAATGGATGGCTGAGCTTCTCACCCTATCTCTAAGGGAGACACCAGCCACCCGCCTGAGTACTCGGACACAGCTCTCGCTTTGGATGTACAGGGACTAGATAGCCCTGAGAAGGGCCCCCCTCACCCCATACTCCTGCAGCACCTCCCACAGTATCTCCCAGGGGACCCGGTCATACGCCTTCTTTGCCGCTGTGAAGTTCTTTGACTAACTCAGTGACTTCCACCAGGGAAATTGACGAGAAACCCCCATCAGTCTCCAGCTCTGCCTCTACTAGAGAGGGCGTGTAGGTCAGATTTAGGAGTTCCTCTAAGTGTTCCTTCCACCGCCCAATTACCTTCCCAGTTGAGGTCAGCAGGGTCCCATCCTTACTGTACACAGCTTGGACGGTTCCCCCCTTCCCCCTCCTGAGATGGCGGACAGTTCTCCAGAAGCACTTTGGTGCCGACCGAAAGTCCTTCTCCATGTCTTCTCCGAACTTCCGAGACAACAAATCCCAGAAGGCCTCCTTCTTCAGTCGGACGGCTTCTATGACCACCGGTGTCCACCACGGTGTTCGAGGGTTACCACCCCTTGAGGCACCTAAGACCTTGAGACCACAGCCTCCCCCCCTGCAGCTTCAGCAATAGAGGCTTTGAACATTGCCCACTCATGTTCAATGTCCCCAACCTCCACTGGGATGCCAGAAAAGCTCCGCCGGAGGTTTGAGTTGAAGATCTCACGGACAGGGGCCTGATGCCTGAAGCCTTACCAGTAAATGTGCATTGCACTTGAACCCTCATTAGATATTTACTTTTTAGTTGTACTCCTCAGGGCATGAGATATCTCATGAGTGATCTTTCAATCTGATATACACCGTAGTGTCCAATTTAATGTAAAGAATCCCCTAGTGGACAATAAGAATGACTTAGAGTAATGGAAATCCCTCCCTATTTAACTATACGTGTTCTTGTATAAAATTTTCAGGACATTAATTTGGAATGATAAAAACCCCAGGGTTAACTGAATTAAGATGCATATAGACAGAATGAATGGAGGGCTAGAGCTAGTATTATTTAGCCTTCAGTATCATGCATGTTTGGAAGGCATGGAACAGGACATTTTGGTAAGATATCCCCAGAAGGTTTGTGGTATTAACCCATTAAAAAGAAAATTATAAAAACCCACTGATTAAGGAGACAGAACCTCCGCAAAGCAGCTGGGTCAGACTCGGTCTCTACATCCACCCTGAAGCACTGTGCCGATCAGCTGCCAGCCTGCTTCAAATACTCCATCATCAAATACTCCATCATCATCCCCGTCTGAACCACAGGACTTAACGACACCTCAAATCCATCACAGAACTACTCCTGGACCCCCTGTAGTTGCACATATGCCAGGATTCTGTTTATTCCAGCTCCACCTTCAACACCGTAATCCGGGCTCTGCTGCAGGACAAGCTCTCTCAATCTGACACTGTGGAGTACTTCCACACCATCATCTCCCAGGATCTCAACTGGGAGCCATACCAAGAAAGCTCAGCAGAGGATGTACTTCCTGCGGCAGCTGAAGAAGTTTGTTCTTCCAATGACAATGATGGTGCACTTCTACACCGCCATCATTGAGGCCATCCTCACCACCTCCATCACCATCTGGGACACTGCTGCCACTGCTAAGGACAAGGGCAGGCTGCAGCGTATTAAACTGACATGTTGCACATATTCTTTACAATTTTTTATACCATGTCAATTAAATTTTTGCTTTGTATATATTTTGTATTATTGTAATGCACGTCACCAAAGCAAATTCCTTTTATGTGTAAACCTTCTTGGCAATAATGATGATTCTGATTCAGTTCTCCTAATATTAATTATTTCAATCCCTTGTTAGTTTTAAGTTTAACAACTCACTGGACATCCCCTGTGAGATACCTATAGGTTTACGAAGAGTGGCAAGCCTTTGATATTTGGTAAGACTTGTGGATATTATGGGTCACCATGATAGGACACACCTGCCTTAAACTTGCACAGCACTTAATGTCTCACATTACATAGACTTTGTTACTATTGTTATATTATCTAGTATGCTATTATTATTGGTTTGTCTGTGTAATGTGCATGTGTATAGCTTTTGGGGGAAAAAAGCTTATTTAAGGTCATTTTTATTTATTTAATCTTTAAGTGTATGATACTCAAAAGATAGATTATAGGTGGACTGTCTCTTTTAATTGACCTGTAGAGGCTCAGCATTGCAATGCTTTGCTCTGTCTATTTCTACAATCTGCATTTCTCTCAGATATTTAATGAACACAAACACACAACTACTGCCATGCTGTTTGCTTTGTGCTAAGACATCAGCAGTCACCAGTAACCATGTATTGATCTGCATTCAAAGTGCACTTAGCAGGGAGTGCTGCAGGATTGGGGGGGGGGGGGGGGGGGGGGGGGGGGGGGGGGGGTGTTGAGGAAGATGAAAGGTAGGGATAAAACAGGAGGAGAGGAGGCAGAAAGATCTATAGAGAAGGGGGGAATCAAAAAGCCTGGATGTAATTTTACAGTTGCTATTACAAACTCAGCATTTTTGCAAAAAAAAAAAAGGACATTTCTTTCTAGGGAGACAGAGGCAGTAGAGCTAAACATTATCAGCAGGAGCTGGTAAAGTCAGTGTTGATGTAGTGAGAAGGTTGGGCTAATTTAAAAAAATTTTTCATAAGGGGTTATACACGGTATCTGCGCTTTACTCTTGACAAGCTGTATAGCTGCAGTCTTTATTCATTAGTGAGCGTAACACTGTCCATTTCCAGCTAAACTGAGGCTTATTGTTGACCATTTTCTCTCTGATCGCCTGGCATTGAGCGGTCTTGTGCAGAGTTTTTGCGTGCATGCCGTGCGGCCGACACGCCGCGGTTCCTCGCGGGTCTATTTCAAATAGCCTACTATTTAAAAAGGATATATATATATATATATATAATATTCTTTGCGTGGTTCATCAATGGCGATAAATCATCCGAACGTCCAGTGAGGTTTCTAAAACTTATGAATACTGAAACTTTTGGCACCGATGTTTCACAATAAACACTTTGCAGCAACTCAAAGGGCATAAGCCCTCACTTTCCTAGTAGGCTTTTAGTTTGAAACAAATGTAGAAAGTGTTGAGTTTCATGAAGGTAGCTTTAGGGTGACCAAGGGGAAAAGAATAAGCAGTCAGAAAGAATTACTTAATGAGAACATGATTTCTCAGAAAAACAAAGTGAGGGCACCCGAGTGGTTAGTATGATATAACGTTGTCTGTTGTGTCACTGAACTCATTAAAAATGAGCTGAGTGACACTTTTGTGTACACAGTGTAATTTCAAAATTTAAAAAAACTCAAACACATTCTAAAATGCATGCCATATGTCTTAACGCAGCCAAGATGATTGAAAAATGATACTGGAAAAGCCAAAAATAGCCAAATGTTGCACAAGGTTAAAGTGAGTACAGTGATGATACCTGCCCTGTCCACGCTATCTCCACTTTCAGCCTCACAACCCCTGGCCCCTGCATTTTCAGAGAAGACATCTGTGAAGATACTCAGTCATCCAGGTTATAGATGTCCAGAGAAGGTCCATGAATTAATAAATCACAAAGTAATATATATTTTTTTATTTGTTTTATTTTTTATTTGTACAAGTGAAAAACTATGGCTATAAACTTTTCCCCCCCAATACACTTAATTTTGAAATGTTTCCACTGCAGTGGACAACATGCATCAACGGGATCAAAAGTGAAGTCAATATGCTCAACATTTAGTAAAAGTGGAGTGGAATAAATACACAAAGTTATTTAAATACAAATAATATCATCATTCTAAATAAAACATACAAAATAAGGCTACAAATCTACAAAGGCAGAATATAACCTGGACAGATCTATTTTCAGTCACAGAACAAAAGGTACACAAAATATAATAATAAATATAATTACAATCTGGCTAAAAGTATTTCTAACATCCTATTTAGTTGAAAAATATTTTTAGTGGTCCACTTGACTGAGAATAAAATGATTTTACAGTTATTGCTAAGGTATTTGGTGCATCTGCACTTCCCTCCCCTATTTTGAATTTACAACGCATTATATCAAAATGACAGAGATGTAAAACACAATAATCAGACATGGTACAATAACTTCAATGGCTAAAAAAGGCTTCCATATATCTGTGCACTGTAGTGGATGTCATGCATGAAAGGGCTAAAATAAAGGGCAACGGGACTTGGTTGCAGATCCTCTAAGACGCTTCATCAGTTCTGACTGACTGGCAGGGTGATGGATACCGTTTGTTAGTGTCCGAAAATGTTGTGGGGTCACCAAAAACATTGAGAGTCTTCCTCTGAGACCCCGACTGTCCTACCACCACACCACAGATCTCTACACCAAAGTGTTGGACAGCAGGGAGTTATGCAGTGTTTTACAGTGGAGGTGGGTGGCCTCCCCTAGATAAAGACCACCTACACTAACATCCTAAAAAATTAAACCACTTTTAAAATAGAACATTAACCTTTGGGGGGAAATAACAGGGATGATTTCATGTACTAAAAGCCACATATATATAATAAATCTTTAACTTGGGTCTTATTCTCATTCTCACAGATTCCAGATTAACAATGTGCATTGAAGCAAGCATTTTTCTAAATAAATCCTGGATGGTCATACAAAATTCCCTGTCTTTTGTCCCACTGTGGGACAAAAACACTCACATCGCAGATCCTTTTTGAGCATGTTAATCTTGGATTTCCTGTTCAGGTTATGTCTCTGTCTCCTCCCACCAGTAGTATACTGTAACTGTCCGCAGGAGTGTACTTGTCTGTATTCCATGTCATCACCGTATGACGCTGATGAAGGTTTTTGTGAAGAAGATAATCTTCAGTTTGCCTTGGATAGTAGCCTTTCCTGTCTGTGCTGCAACACTGTATTGCACTGTCTTGTTGAATGAGTGTTGCTATGCTACTGCCTTTTTCTCATGTCTCTGCCAATAGCATTGACTGTGATGAAGATGTAGTGAGCGTCCACACGTTAGTCACTTGCACCTAATGAAGTATTAAGCAGAGTCTCTGGTGCCTTCCCTGGGTTCAGCGCCTGTGAAGTGGCCCTCCCTGTCCTCTGAGCACTGCTCCACTACAGCGTTACGATTTTGCTGTGGTGGATAAAACCATTATTTTCCCTGACTTACTATCAGTGCCACTCTCCCAAAAACACTCTGTACCAAATAAGGCTGCCCCTGACTAAAAATGTTCCTAGTCAACTAACAGTTTTATGTTCAACCATTAGTCGATTAGTCATCGCATGTTTATGATATTATCTTCATTATTTAAATATATATTTCTGGGGCATCAGAAAATGTTTTGAGTTCCAGGCTGAGAAAGAATGTTATCAGCAGCATTGTGAACACTGTGCTACACTACAGAGAAATACAAAACTGTAATAATGAGCCTTTAAAATATACATTTTACAAGCAGCACGCAGTGCTGTTACAGACAAGCAGTAATGATTCTGAATGTGTCCAACAACCAGCGAGGAGACTTGTTCATTTATTTCAACACAGCGTAACATCACACAAGTCTTGCTGTTCAAAACACTGGAATAAATCATTTCCAACTTCAGAAGAACAAGATGGATGATGCATAATGTTACTCATCTCGCTACAAACTCGCTCCTCTCCTGCTTGACACTTCTTCTGTCTCGCCTGAACCCACCGTCGTCCCCAAAGGCTGAGTCCTAGTCTCCAACACTCCCCCCGTACTAAGGGGCAACACTAGCACTGACAACTCTAATGTGGCAGCAGCACATCACATATTGACAAGACACAATATAGCAGACAGCAGACCCTTTCTGTACAAATTATTCATAACAAATACTGTAACAAGGGACAGGAAATCCTCTACAGCAAGCACAAGCAGACTGATGATGCACTACAATGAATCAGACAAAATATTACAATCTCATCTGATCAGGACAAACGAGGCAACAAGACGTTAGCGGTGTGGTGATACTTAACGACAGACACAAATTAAGAGGGGTGATGCACTGTAAATCATTACCTAAGTCTAAACCTGTCCCAACAGACAGGAAATAACACACACTCAGTTTATCACCTGCAGCATCAATGTCCAATAAAGCACACAGAGTGCAAGCGCACAGTCTTAAACTCCAGAAATCAGACCCATCCCATGGAACGAGCATCAAGGCAACTAACACCTCCACCCCTGCATCACTACTATCTACTTTTAAGTGTTAACACATTGCTGTCTTTTATAAATGGTAAAGGACACGGTGCCAATACACACGAAAATGACCCAAGAAATAAACATTTCACACTGCAGGATTTATAATGGACTTTTGTTCATTTTTGCACAATTGATTTACTTGAATAGATTCTCTTTGTATCTCACAAATCCTGATCTTATTGCGGGTTCAGAATCTTTTACAAGGGAACTTTAAGTTGAACAGAAAGCAACTTAATTATACTGTGACAAATGTTGATATTGACTGGTATGACAAAATGATCATGATATAATTTCAGACAAAAAGTATTCAAAACCTTATTATAGACTTTTGTCAAATATGTTGGGACTGCAGGAAAATATATAATCCCCTAATCTATAGAATTAATTTACTTGTATTGTGTCGCAACACTTTAGATTGCAGTGCCTTTATGCCCAGCTTCATCACTACTTTTCAACAACACAAGCTGAAGGTAAATTAACTGACAAAAACTATCAACAAACTTAAATAAATTAACTAACTACAACATTTAACTGCTACTGAAAAAATATATTTAAGAGGTATTGAAGATATTGGAATTTACTAGAAAACAAACCGGTTTAATACCATTTAGACATTTTTATTTCTCTACAGAAATAACTATGACTCGGCCTATGTGGTTCAATAATATACAGCTCATCAAGTGTGTTGTAAATCCAGTGCACCTCTTTCCTTTTACAGCAGTGGCTCTCTCGCCCCTCCGTAAATTACCAAACTTCCTATCAGCCAGACTGTGGCTTGTTTATATCAGCTCCAGCCAACATGACGGGGTTATAACTGCAGTAACTTGCTAACACTGCATAAATTAGCCTAAACACAGCTAAACAAATGAAATTCTTACACACTGTTGGTTCAAGTAACTGCATCTCCCCCCAGAACACCATCGAAGACCTGATTCTTGTCTAGATTAATTGTTTGGTCAATAAAATGTAATAAAATAGTGAAACATGCCAGTCACTGAGCTCAAGTTGACACATTTAAATATGTTTTGTCTGATAATTATCTCATGTTGCAGGACATTTTGTTTTTTAAAAATGACTCAAATTATTGATTATCAAAATTGCTGCCTTTTAACTTTCTGATGATCAACAAATCAATTAATTGATAAAAATAGTTTCAGCTGTGATGCTTTTGTTATTTGTTGCTTTAGGAAAACTTAGTAAATTAATATTAATCACAAAAATCCTGCTTTTTTAACTGCTATTAACTCATTTCTGTACCATAATAATAATAATAATTAGAATAATTGCCCTTTATGTCATAATACTACCAATGTCATTTTTTTTTTTTTTATCAAAACAACCTTATCAGCATGCCTACCATTCAACTGGACCCTTCAGTCAGTGCAGGAATTAGGCTTGATGACACACTATGCCAACAGAGCAGATCATCACACTGCAAGCCACGACTCAGAGGCTACCACATGCTGAGATGGAGACTGGTGGCTTGTTGTGAGCCAATCTCTGCAGTTACCACCAAATTCCCCTGCAGTGGCTCTGTCGACACCTCAAAGTCATGTAATAAAACCCAGAGATTAATTCAAAGGATGTGTTTATGAAAAAGACTGTTTATCCTGGAAGCAGCAGACATCCTTCTCTAGCTTTACATCAACACCTTCCTGGCAGAATACCAAGAAGCAAGAAGGCTAGGCTAGATATTTAAACCCTCCATTCTCAACTGTACAAAGTACAAAATCTTTGTAGCCATTATATATGTAAATGTGAAATTTCTATGGAGAAAATTGTATATTGACATGTGTGTGACTTTTATTCAGGTGATTACTGCCATCATTTATCTGTTGACTGTTTTCTTAATTAATAAAATAGTATAGCTAAAAATGCCCATCACTAATTCCCAGCACCCAGGGTGACGTCTTCATGTGTCTTGTTTTGTCCGACCAATCAGGGTGGTTTTTGGCCTTTTGGGGTGGCCGTTCAGAAGATGCTGAAAATCACAAACATTTGACATAATGTGTGTTTGTAACGCGTGCTGCTGTCATATGAACGCGCTCATGGCTGGACTGGGAAACCCTGGCTTGACTTACAGACCTGATAACAAGTGCACTGTGACTGCTCAGCCTGATGCCGGTTGTTAGGGTCAATTAAAGCCTGGTAACAAAACAAAACTGTCCGTGGGTGTGTTGAACTTGCTTTGTAGTACAGGTTGATTAGAGGATGGGACTGAACCAATACAGCAAAGGTTGGGGGGGGGGATCCTATGAAGCTCTGTAGAGATGAGGGTAACTGCAGAGTTGCTGAAAATTCTCTGTGGGTTTTGCCACTATGAGCAACTCTATTCACATTACAGTTATTCAACCCATTGTTAGTATAAAAAGATTGATTGGTGCAGATTTAATATGCAGCTTGTCTAAATATGTTAGAGCCTGAAAATCAAAAATTTCCTTCCAATGGAATAGTTTCATTTTGTTCCAAGTATTTTCTAGAATTAACTCATTGCAGTAACCTTCCTTTGCTGACAAGATACTGACACTGACCATTTCAAAAACAAGGGAAACTGCACTGGCAACACTAGCATCATCTCAGCCCTGGCAGGAAAAGGCTACAACTAAGGCTGTTTACGTATATTACACGTTCACTAACATACATATTCATGGGTTTTTAAGACATTCCTTGCACGTGCAGTGAATTCACGTGTGGCTTTTATGAAGCAGCTCCGCTCCTGTCCAATAGCAGCTGGTTTTACTTCATTATGTAGCAAACACTAAATGCCCACACAGACGCAGGGCGCCGTGGCATCGCTTCAGTGTAGAAGGTAAGGTAAGTGAAGTGAAGTGAAGCAGATGCAGCAGGCTGCACCGCACTGCGCCCCGCTTCCACCCAACACCAGCGACCAGTGCTGCTCAACTCCTCTTTCTGAGGCAGTGACAGCTACAACAGGCACCTTCCTCCACCTCTCCTCTTCCCCGCCTGTCATGTTTTCACACCTCTACCGTCCTTTCGGTCCTGTCAGGAAGATGCGCTCACTGACCAGAGACCAGTATCTAGAGGAGCTGTCATCCTTAATGCGGTAAACTCCCTGCCCACGCCACACACACACACACACACACACAGCCGAGCAGAAAGACGCAGTGACACCCAGCCCAGCGCCGACACTCGGCTTCAGAGCAACAAAAAAAACACTTACAGTTCGCAGGAACTGGATCTCATCCTCGCCTTCTCCTCCTTCAGCCATGGCTAGCCTTCACGCGGAGATGCTCGCGCTGTATCTGCGTGTGCAGTCAGACTGGGTGTGCGTGCGGCGATGTGTGCGTGTTTGAGACGAGCAAGGCCAACGCACGGTGGTACTCGTCTCTCATTGGATGGCGCGCGCTCACCGAGGGAGGAGCCGCACAGGTGTGAGCGAGTGTCTGCGCGCGAGAGCAGTTTGTTGGTTCGGTTTGCCCCCTCTCTGGGCCGCAGGGGAACGGAAGCTCATTCACGCCATCAACGTTTACAAGTAAATTAAACCATTCATTCCAAATCAGGAGTCCATACTCCTACCGAGACCTCTGAAACTTGCATCTGGGGTTTTTAATATAATGTTTATTGACTCTTCGATGTGTTGTTACTTTTCTTTTTTCCGACATGGAGGTGTAAATGCTAAGTCATCAAAGTGGAATCCATTGCGCTGGATGTGAAATATCCGCAATGTGTTCATTTTTAATTGTAGAATGGCAACTTCCTCCCGCTGGCTAATAGCCTTCCAGTGTGTCTTTAATGGTAGCAATGGTCCTGTTAGTAAATAAAAAAGGTAGAAAAAGAATCATTATTTGTTTCATCAATCACAATTACATTTATACTATTTTTAAATAATTAAATGTAATCTTCATATAAAGAACTTCAACACCTCTCAGACAAATTACTTGTATCATTTGTAAAATACTTTTCTATACATGAAAAACGTTCCTTTATACGTAGCACTTATATAGGCTAATTACTAATTTTAAAAAAAGATTCTAACATGTTTAAAAGGATTCTCCAATAATTTACTATTGTACCTCCATAATGTTGGAGACTCACAAGAGACACATTAAAAAGAAAGAGAACACTGTGTCCTACACTCCCCATAATGTAGCTTTTTTTAGGCCCCAGCTGTCTGGTTAATGCCCACATTCAAACTCCATGGCCCCAAGTTGTGACACAAATGTATAACAGAAATCATGTAGTATTAAAGCCCACGCCGAGCTAACCCCAGATGACATCACTATGACATTTGTATTTTTTTTCCCCGTGACCACTTTCTTTAAGGCTGATCAGAGGAGTAAACTCAGAGAAACAAAGAGAAAATATGTTGAAATTATATATTTAACAAAAATTGCACTGTTCTTTCGCTCCTGTTTTACAGTGTTTGCAATGCCACCATCATTTACCCACACTTTCTTTTTTTACTGCAAGTAAAATGGATTACAAAACAAAGTCTCATACGATCAAAGATCAGCCACTGCAGCACATCAGGGCTTTTAAGACACATGTGAAATGCATTTCAGTTTTAACCTGGTTGATTGCTGTCATTCTGTCCCATGTGAAGACTTTCCAGGACCTTGGAATAAGTACATATGTTGAATAGTACACACACAATAAAACACTGATAATACACAGTAAAATGTCAACAAGACGTCGACACTGAGAACATAAAATGCTGATAACACAGAGGTTACAAAGGGTTTACCCAGTTTACCACTTTAATCATTTGAGGACGAGACTTTAATAACACTGGTTATTTCACTTAAGTCTTTACAACCAAGCATAGAGCACTGTTCACTGTAACCCTTTCTTTGGTTGTAAATTATTATTTGTCGCTTATGACAGCCATGCACCTGCAGCAAATAGCTGTTTGGTTTGTTATTAAAAAGTTACATTCAAGTGACAGCTGTACATAATTTTAATCAAAACTTTGACTTTATAAATGATTTTCAAGGTGACTTAAATAATCAACATTAGTAAGCTAAAAAGTGTGTTAGCTATTAAGCTAGTACACTCCAGCCTACATGCAAATGTTGATAATGCTAAAACCTTTACACAACAAGAAAATACAATTTGTATGGATCTAAACTTTTACTTTCACATACGAATCTAAACTGTATGTTGTTTATAATGTTCTAAATTCCCCATGTGTCCAAGGTTTACTGCATGGTTGTAGTGTAATTAGTTTGGTTTTATACATGTGGATATTGTTGAGGTAATGTAGTAGTATTTACTGTGCTGTACTGGGCTGTACCTCCATACTTTTTGAGGCGAATGAACAGGTCCGTACCACCAAGTATAAAAATGTAACTGAAAACTGTCACATATCGAAATTTGGCACTGAACATACAAACAGATTTTAAGTGCTTTTTACTAATTCTCTGATCAGATTTCCTGACTTTAATCACAATCACAATCTGGCAGCGGGGCGAAGCAGCAAGCCTGGTTCTTTCCAAAGTACAAAAATACATTTACAAAGAGCTCACTAACAAAATCACAAGCAGGTGCAGTGCTTGTTCATGAAGTCTAGTTGTCACAGTGAGGTTGCCAAACCGAGGTTCAAAAATGCTATAGGCAGAGATGTTACACACGAGTACGGGTCAGATGGATAAACTGTTGTTCGTTCACATTTCTGTTTGTGCACTTATTTAGAGAAGGAGATACTCGGTTAATCGGTGAGCTTTAGCACCTTTGTTAGGTGTGTTTTTGAACTTTGGCCCAGCCAGACAAACTGTTTTCCTCTGCTTTCAGGCTTTATGCTAAGTTAGCTCAATTACATCCTGACTCCAGCTCTGTACTTTACACACAGAAATGAGACTGATATTAATCTCCTCATTATACTCAGAAAGAAGCAAATCAGCACATTTTCCTAAAGGCTGAACTATCCCTTTAAGGTAACAGAAATACTTACATTAGAAGTTTACTTCATTTTAGTAAAAGGAAAACATCTTTTTAAATGTTTCTAGAATCAGCAAATCAAGGTGTCACCAAAAGTCAGTCATTATGTTGGCACAGATATTGACTGACTTTGAAAGATACCCAGCTCAGAGATGAGTATACAAATAAACACATAACCATTTTAGCTTGATCATGCAGCGCCACTGAAGACACGTGACTGTGATATAAAACCATTTAGTTTTCACTTTGTGTGTAAGAATCACTCCATCAATAAACAGGGAATACATTTAACAGACAACATAATCCTTAAACACAATGTATTTGTGTGTGCGTAGTGTTTAACTGTAGTGAGATGGTCAAAGACCCTTTCTTAACAATGTACAGTAAAACGTTAAGGCTTATACTATGAGATATCAGTGAATCCCTGTGTAAGCAGCCACAGTAAGAACCTGTGTGAGCTATAGTAGAAAGGTTGGACTGTAAATTCTGGGCTGGTGGTGCCCTGCTCTGACCCCTCTGTGTCCCAGTTTACTGCTGGAGCGGTCACACTCTAAGCTTCACTGTCATAACCCAGTACAGGAGCCAGCCATCTCTGTATCTCCTCCACACTCATCCCTTTCCTCCTGGAATAGTCATCCACCTGAAGACAAGAAGAGCAGAAAAAATATGAGTTTAGCCTGATTTTGTGTCGGAGTCCAGTCTGTAACATATCCTCTATCAAATCTCTGTATGGATCCTTCCTGTTTTGTATTATTCTCCCGTGTTGCTTTCAGTAACAGCTTTCCATGCAAAAAAAATGCCTGGTGAAGTTATTTGTCTGTGTTACTTTCTTCTTTCACCAAATCTTCTGCAACTGCGGAGTAGACCATCTGCTTCATGTTTACACCGGCACGGGCATGCCCAGTGTACATGAACGGCCACTAGATGCTTGTTTTCAGTCCTTTTAATATAGACTGAGATCAACTCTAATATGCAGCTAAAGCGCTGCTGTGGACAGAGAAGATTTGTATTCATTATAAAACGGTTTTAAAAAACCTAGTAGTGTGGATGTAGCCTCACATTACCCCACTTCTCTCTTTAGTCCTCTCATGTAAACCCTCCCGTTTTCACCAGGATTCTCCCGTATTTTTCCGTTCTCACCCGGGTATCCTCCCAATAAATGTTTCCCCGTAAATCTCCCGTATTTTTAACCTTTATGAAATCAAATAAAAACCTGCTGGCCGTATTTAAAGTGTTTGCTACTCTCTCCTCTGGTAAAGGCAGTAGGCCTATGTAAAAGATGTAGACTGTGCTTCTTGCACAAGGATTCAATAAATGAAAACAACCCACTGAATTAATATTAGGCTTACAATAGTGGTAAACCAAATTAAATTCTAATGAATATAGTAACTATAAGTAATATTAACAACATAATGTGGAATTAACATTGTACTTTCATTTATTTAAATTTCCTTTATTTTCAAATCTCATTGATGACAGTTTTGACTCCTCTCTGTAGCCCTTCTCCCTCTCTCTTTTCCTCTCTCTCCCCTAAAGCCCACAGAACCTGCCTCAGCTTTCCAGAACAAAAAGCAGCTACTTCAGAGTTTATCGTCGACTCAGGATGCCTGTGCTCCTTTATCTCCTAAATACTTTGGCTAAAGCCTTTTTTGTTGCAGTTTTTATAGTTGAAGTAAACTTATAAAGATGCTGCTTGTCTTTTTTGTGGTTTATTCCACAGGAAAGCTACATTTGTTAAGCAGTAACCAGGCAAAGGCTGCTATAGTTTAAGTCTCTAAGACAGAGTGGAATTTGATCCTGACAATAAAATAGTTATCATTTCAGGATACTTTATCATCTGTTAATTTTAACACTTAATACATTGTTTTTAGGACTAATTAAATAAATATAAGGTATACTGTATAATGTTACATGATAAATAATAGGCTTCAAATAGACCCAGTGATCGGTGATCGGTATAACCGACCCTGACTCAAGTGAAATCACTTCAGGACTAGGAGATCGACCATCAACAGACCATCGCTGATGGCTGACGGACATCACAATGTTGAACGGGAATCTTGATTTAACCCACTATAGCACCCAGTGAAAGCATGTTTTAATTTCCACAGAAATTATTATTAGATCTATTTTTAAATCTACCTGCTTTGCACCTGCCTCAGTAACTCAGGGGGTCAGGTCACTTTTCAGGGACCTGGTGTTGAACTTGTCATGACCATATTTGCCTTCCATCTGCTCTCGTAACAAATGGAATAGTTACTAGTAACTAAAAATGAAGTACTAGTATCTAATCAATTGTTACTAGTAAAACAGTAATATTTACTAGTGAATTTTAAATAAAGACTAGTAGGTTTTAAGGAATAAATGGTTAAATGGCTTGTCATAGGGAAAGTGTTTATTTCTCAGAGAGTGGGGTTTGGTCCTGACGAGGGGGTGCAGCTCTGACTCTGCCTTTTGTCTTACACACTGGCAGCAGAGTCTCTCCTCTTCTCCTCTACCGACCCTTCTCTATAGCTAGGCAGCCCTCGCTGAGTCGCTGTACACAGTCGAGACGTCTCCGCAGGTGTGCATAGTGTCAGCTCTTTCCCCCGTCGAGCGTGTCTCCACAGATCCAAACATTTCCCATGGTCTTATAATGATTCATTTTCCCCTCAGAAACAGAAAAACTATCCTGGTTGTAGTAGGGGGTTTCTGATGGTGCTCTATAAATAGTACACATGTAGACAGCACAAAGCATCTCTTTGTTCACTTTTAGCCAAATATAGGATTCTATTTTTTGGATCATTTCAACTGAATGAGTCAGTTTTGATGTACACCATATACTCATGGCTCCTGAGTTGTTTCCCTGGGTGCTTGTGAGATTTTTTGCTGATGGGATAGTGATCAGTGGAAACATCTTCTCTGCACCATGTCTCAACGATGTCTTTATACTCTATTGAAATCAGCAGGTGTAGGCGAGTTTGGCTGGGCGAGGTCTGGGTCTGAGGGGTGTCTGTGGGTACAAAGGATCGTGTCCCTCTCTTGTAGCTCCTCTCTAAGCGTAGACAACACAGTTCCAAAGTTGTGTCTGACCTTCTAAAGTCCTTCAGCTCCTCACTGAGGTAATCCTGTGGTCTTCTCTGACTTGCTGCATATTGCTGATTATTTCTCAGTTGTGAGTTGACATGTCCTGTTCTCTCTTGACTGGTCAGTTGCTAGGAAGTCACTGGTGGTAGCAGAATTAGGCTGCTGTTGGTCCAGCTGCTCCCTGAGCTAAACCAGCTCCAGAGTGGTCTGGCAGGATAAGGTCAGTGTCAGTATCTACAGGCTGTGGGTCTGGAGCAGGGGTAGAACAGAGGGTTTGGCTCCCAGGGTTGCTGGGGTGTTTCTGAGAGTCTCTTTCTCCTTCTCAGCCTCATGACAACAATGTCTCGCTCAAACTGTCCCACGTCACCTAGTATCATGGCGGTTCTGTTTATTATTATTGTGGTGGTGGTAAGTCTTTTTCCTTGAGTACACCCAACTGCTGTTTAGCTAGTGTTATCTTGTTTTATCATTTTTAATGCTTACTGATTTCAGTGTCCAGTAGCTAGCAGTTACTTGCTTTGCGCCTCAGTCAGTTTGTTTCATGTCTTAATCTCTCCCTCTGTCTCTGAAGTCCTCTTCTAATTGTGGTCACTACTTTTTACAATTTTCTCATAACATTTCAACGTTGATCAAATTTAGACAGAAATCAACAAATTTATTTAGGAGCTTTCATTAAGCATGTTTTACATCAGCAGAGCACCGCTAAGAGCACCTTCTTCTCCTACAAAAATACTGTTTTCATTCCCTTTATTTTTCAGTCTCTATTGCTTTGCCGTTTTTCATCATTTACTGCGCAGATATCCAAAGTGAAACGTGCAACTGTCTCAGGGTTTCATTGCGCTATACAATGTGCAACCAAGTTATGTGTGGGGAGTTGAGAAAATGTAGTTCTAAACACACAAAAAAATTATCTATTCTAATTATAATGTACACGTAAACTGACATTGATTTTCTTCAACTGGCCTTCTTTTAGGTGGCTAATAAAATGTTTTGCTACTGACCCTGTCCACAGCAGTGCATTGTGTATCTTCTCCAAACTGACAGCCATCTACTGCAGATAATACACTGACTATGGATAAGTAGCTCATACAGGCCCACTTCAAAAATCCCCAATTAGCCCTTTAACATTATAATATTGTCTTCCTGATGTTTACTGCATTTTATTTTTTTTAAATCAGTCTTGTCCAGAGGCCTCTAAATAAAGTGGAAGAGATCTGTTGTGTCGCAGGTATTTTATCTGTGTTAATCTAATTTGCTGAAGGACACAGATCTAGAACACCCAATGTGATATTATAGTATTTGTGATTTCCGACACTAATGGGATATCTCATTAACATGAACATTCACAACACTTTCTTGAGTTATTTATAGTTTAAATGTGGATGGTTAACTAACCTGCTCCTTGGTGATCTTTCCCACAGCGAAGTATGAAGCCTGAGGGTGGGAGAAGTAAAGTCCAGACACTGAGGCAGCAGGCGTCATGGCCAGAGACTCCGTCAGACAAATACCTACACACACACACACACACACACACACACACACAGACAAAAATACACACATGTAGATATTTCATATGCATACAATCACGAAAACAAACCCTCAAATGATAACAAACACACGCACAAAATCTGCAGCAAAATGAGACAAAAGCTCAGGGTTTCATTTTCACACTTAGAAAATCTGAATATTGCTGATACAATTGAGAGCCTGCTTTTTCAGTAAAAAAAACCCAAAACAAATCAACACTTTGAGGGGTGGACAGCAACCATGAACCATAATGCCTCTGGGTGGAATCTGGATGGGGACCTTTGTTGTATCTCTGTCTCTGCCATCACTCAAGACTGTATTGAGACCAAATGTGGTGTTGCAGCGCTTAGTCGCAGGGTTGTATGGGGGTGTGGGCGTGTTTATTTATGCTTTAGAACATAACCGCTGTAAAATAATCAGAAAATAACATTTCTTTTCACTGATTCACTGGCTTTCTCGCTACCAGCGCTCCCAGTCCTCATTCACTCAGCAAACTTTCTCTCTCAAACAAATGAACACGAACCAAATTAGGCTTCTTGTGTCGCTATTTTTCAGCCAAGACTGCAAGCCAGACTCAGTCGACGAAGCTGGGTATCCGAAATAAACCCAGCGAGGACAGGGAGAGATTTGTAGTTTGGTCCATGAACTACACCGTTTCAGTAACACTTCACGCTGACTGGAGCGCTGTGGCCACCACAGAGCGACGTCGGGTTGCGTTTCTATAAAAGTTGATTCTGTTTCATCGTTTCCGCCACAGCCTAAAGAGACTATACCTACTCATATGAACGGGAGGACCTGCCATTTGGCCGCAGTGCTTGATTTGGTCTGAATCCAGTGAACATGTTTGATTGATAGCTGAGCAGACAGGGGCACCAAGATCAACATGTATATTCTAATCTGACTGATGCTGACCACTGTTCTGAAGCAGTTCAATACGCTATAGCTAACTAGCTTATCCATCTACCCTGCAAATGTACATTAGCAGTGCACTCTGGACTTTGAGCTTTGTTTGGTAGCTCGTTCAACAAGACACGGTGAAATACAAGAAGTGTGTAGGTTAGGTAAGAAGTACACATTAGCTAGACGCCATGTGTGGGTTGTTCTTCAACGTCCTTTGTGTTGTTTTGTTGTCTGATAGTCATCAGCACTGTTGGCCTATGATACAAGTAGGGATGCAAGTAATGACTATTTTTGTGGTCGACTAATCTGTTAATAATTTATTCGATTAGTCACGATTATTTTTGTCACCCCCTAACCCTAATAAAACCATTTAACTAATTAAATATCTTTCAAGTGAATTACTGATCTCCAACACACAGCCTAACTAGCTAACATTACCATTAAGTGAATAAGGTTTACTATTCAGAATGAACACCAGTATCAATACCAGGGGGAAACCAGGGAAGAAGACAAGACAGCGTAGACTACTCCTGTAACTCACTGATTTAACTTTAAAACTTTGCTGTTTAACAAAGATTTTTGCTTTGGAACTATATAAAATAAAAGCAAATTAAAAGCAAATACTATAACCACAACTGTACACTAACAATGTCTATTTAGAATAATAAAGCAACAGTCCGCTTTCATACTACTTCTGTAGTTTATTCTTCAAAAGTGCTTATAAGTTTTAGTCAGTAACTCCTACATCAGGAGTCAGATGTTCCTTGATGTACTTTGAACCATTACTCATTACTAATAACTTTTTAAAGCTGGGTCTCCGACTTTGCCAGCGTTGTGTTGGACAGATTTATGCTGCGGTGTTTGAGAGAGAGAGAGAGAGAGAGGACGTGCTGCTGTGTGAATGCGCTGCGAGGTGCAATCAAATACGATTTTAAATGGGCCTAGTAAAAAAAATAAATAAAAATCAATGTCAGTATTTGGCGGTCAGCATTGATATTGTGGAGGGCCGCCAAAAATAAATGAAGGTATGGGAAACACTGCCTTTCCTCTGTCATTACTGCTCTGTTCTTGCTGCTGCAGTGGTCTGAGTAACTGGGACACGAGGGCTCTGTGGGCGTGACTGGCCGACCGGTCTAACCTAACGGGCACTTGTGGAGCTTCCCAACCCGAACACGTTTGAGCACATTTTGGATTCGCCATCAGCTTTCGTAAAAACGGCCAATATTCAAGTTCTACACCGTTGATTTCTCACCTCAAACCGCTCAAAAGTGTATTTAGTGATGAAATAGTGTACAAAAGCTATTTCTCCGTGAGTTATGGCTACATGAAAGCTTCTTCTTCGTTACAGTCATGGTATACTGCCCCCAGCACTTCCTTTAGTGCTTTCCAGTTAGAAATAAACAACCAGAAATGTTCTTAAGAAGAAGACTGCTATCTCTCCCTTAAACAGCCTCTCTGTAACAATGCGTCGACTATGAAATTTCACGTCGACAAGTTTTTGTAGTAAAACTCCTCGATTACGTCAACTAATTGTTACAGCCCCTAGATACGAGAGATGTTACTGCTTTAGGCATGAAATGATTCAATTATGTATAAAGAAAAGCTGTCCGTCTGTGTAGACAGGGATCCAATGTGTATCCAACGGGTCAAGACAAGAGTAATACATTTCTCACTTTTAGATGCTGATTTTTTCTCAGAGAGAGTTGATTAGCATGCTGTAGCAGAAGAAAACAGCTGTATTAATTGGGGTTTTTGACAGTTGGGGGTGCTGAACAAGTGTAAATACAAGATTAACATATCATCACCCACAATGTCTTAGCAAATAGTTACCTTTTTACATTTTCAACAGCAACATATACGCATGCATTTGGAGTTGGATTTGTGTCCACCAGATAACTGTAAATCCAATATTCCCCACTCCATTTTGAAATTTCACAGAAAAGTGCTGCAGGTGGAAAGCAGGTTGATTTGGTGGGGGGGGGGGGGGGGGGTTGTAGACTGTAAAACCAAAGCAACCAAAACAATGACCTGACAGAAAAGCTCTGTGCAGCTGGTGATAATTCTCAGTGGGTTTGTCAGTAAGAGCAACCATTTTCACATTAGTCATTTGAACCATTGTTAATAGAAAATACATTATGAAATTTAGCTGTGTTGATTTAAAATGTGGCTCAAAATCAATAGTTTTTTCTCCTCACAGATCTGATGTTTTGTCATCAGCACGAACAGCAAACACCTACATGGACACACAAACCTTCACTTGCCATCTGGATTACACTGGGATGGGGTCCAACAATGTTCACACTGGCATTTGTCAGTACTGTGATGACAACACTAAATCTGATGCTCTTCATCAGACAGTATGATGAGTTTGGCAGCAGCTTGGCTGAGCCAGCGTCAGCCTGACGGACCAGCGGAAAGCTGAACTGACAGCTTGACTAAGATGGTAGGGAGATGACAGTGACAAACTGATATACAGGATAATGTACAGCCCACCTTCAGACAGAGGCAAGGTATTTGTCACCGTAATGCCTCCCCCTCCTTGCTAATGTTGGCTCAGCTAAGCAGACAAATTTACATTTCTATACCGACTCTGAAGAACTCCAGTTTGTGCACTCAGAGATAAGCTGCAGGTACATCGAATGCATTGGGGTCTGTTGTGGTAACACGTATCAATGTGGCAAGTGTGACTGTATATCATGGCCACATTTCCACACAAGAATCTCAACTTTTCTCATGTAATATCATCCCTGCTTAGTCAGCACACATGTAGGCATAATTTAGTCTTCCCTCCTCTTTTTTGTATTTTGTTTGGAGAAGTAACCTCTTTAACCTCAATGATACTGTAAATGAATTCACTTTAATTCAGTTTAGACTTTAATAGCTCCTGTTTCAGCAGGTTTTCTGCTCATGTTCAAAACTTTCTGCACATTCAGAATCTCTCCCACATATCTGTGTTCTCTGACATACTGAGAAAAAAGTTTTTAGGTCTACCTGCCCTATACTCTGCTGTGCATCACATTATTGTTCCGCTGGTAATATCCCCTACAGACCTTTTGACCGACGCAGTTTGGGACTGCATGTTGAATGTGAAACCGAAACTAACTGAAAACACTTCATCAAGCAGAAATCTCACCACAAATCCGCTAACTTCAGCACCTTCGATAAAGTGCAGCACGCAGTCCCAAACAGAGCAACGTTGCACTTCAGTTTTCAGATGTTTATAGAGCAACTATACCAGTTATTTACCACTCACAACTGTCTGGACTCACCGCACAAGAGCGGGTTCAACTGATTACTGTCACAGCATACGCCGGCATTGCGTCAGCTGGGTGGAGTTGATTCACTCCGCGCGTTGACTTATCATTGATACATTTGTTTTTCACTGCATGAGAAAATTGATGTGTGGCTTCACAGTAGGGCTGAATGATTAATCGATTTCCAATTGTGATTTGAAAGAACGCAATTAGCGAATCGTGAAGATTAAAATGTAGGTTAATTATACAGCGCATCCGTGGGATAATGGCATCAGCCGAAACTGCACAGGCGGCGGCTGTGCCGCGGTTTTGTCTGTCCTCTGCCTGGCGTCAACTCACACTGAAGAGTTTCAGCAGCAGAGCGTTTAGTTGCCCTACATTGTTGACATTTTGTTAATTTGTCATTTTGTGTGCTGCTACGGATAACGAGTCTGTTCCATTCCGCTCTCTGCACATATCCCACATGAAGCATTTCAGAATAATGTTTTGCCTGTCTGATTTTGCTGATTTGTTCAGATTTTTGTGCTTCTACCATGGTTAAGTAGGCGATGTATTTAAATTGTATCTTTTTTTGTATTTTCTATTTTAACTGTATTTGTTGTTGATATATGATCGGGAGTTCCGTCAAAAATAGACTGGCAGTGAATGTTGAGCTAAGCTTAAAAAAAGAAATCGCAAATTGAATTGTAATTGCAATATCGAAATTAGATTTTTTTCCCCAAATCATTCAGCCCTACTTACCAACTTACTACCTAAGTTTTTTCTGCCAGATATTGCAATTACAATTCAATTCAGTAGGGAATACATAGCCCAGGCTTGTCTCGTAAATTAGTGCATGTTGATGCTTGTATGTTGTTCCTCAATGTAAGTCGCTCTGGATAGAAACGTCTGCCAATGAGTAAATGTAATGCATCCAATAACAAAAACCATCTGGCATTTTGGCAACACAAAAGTAATCTCAAAGTAACAGTGTATCACTTGCTTCCTAGTTGGCAGGCAGCGTAAAATAACGTCTTTTAACGCTCCAAGGGAGCGTTCCCCTTGGAACGTGACGTCACGTGAAAACTATGAATTGACCATTCCAGAAGCCACGCCCCCCCTTAGTTGACAAGCTGTCAGACCTGTCGGACTAAGCAAGGCGCTGCCACTGTATATGACTGCACTGCCTGCAGAAATATTGTCTTATTTTTGAAAAAGCTATCTCAGAAAGAAGCTGACAGAAAGGTTTGCATTGTGCATTTGAAGGTTGTATTCAGGCTGTCAAACTGACGTGAAAAAAATAAAGATAAGCTAAAGCCTACCAATCACACAGCAAAAGTGAACCACCACTTCAACTGATGATTGAGACAAAGGACAACGATATCAAGGATCAACACTGTTCTGTAAAGCTGAAAAATATAACCAAAAAAGCTAGAAAACTTTTGCATAGGAGTCAATGGAGCATCAGCATGAAATTGTCCGGCCTCAGTTAGAACCTGTCCTATACTGTGATTGGCCATCTTGCGTATTTGGGGCGTGGCTTAGCAAAGGGTGAATTGCATTTTAAGGGTGAATTTTGCTTTTAATCTGACAAGAAATCTTGTCATATTTTAATCTTGTCACACCCCTAGTAATAAATGAAAATTTAATTTTGCTGTTCAGACTAATAAGAAAAAATAACAGTACTGGCAGCAGTACAGTACAACAGTATTGGCAGCCTTTCAGCTGCAGTCATGACAGTAAAGTGGTTGTTGCTCTCACCTGTCTTCTCCTGGATCCCAGCCAGGCTCCATATGGTGGTCTTCTCTGTGTGGTCAGGCTGGCTCGGGTAGCCAGCTGCAGGTCTGATGCCCTGGTATCGAACTCTGTGGAGGTCTGAGGCCTGCAGAGCCTCGTCACAGCTGTAGCCCCACAGGTCCTTACGTACACGAGCATGGAGCTCCTCAGCAAAGGCCTTGGGACAGAAGGATGTAGCAGAAACCAAAGAAACACCATGGCACCAACAGTTAGCATGTCATTCAGCACCTGTGACTCACTGACACAATGGTGAAGGAGATCTGGTGTGTTAGGAAGCAGTCCATACTGTACCTCAGCCAGTCGGTCAGCCAGGGCTTTGATCATGATGCTGCTATAGTCGTCTCCCTGATCCTGGAACTCCTGACTCAGCTCCTCAGCTCCAAACACACCCACAGCAAACACACCGATGTAGTCTGCCACACCGCTGTCTACAGGGGCAACAAAGTCTGACAGACACAGGTAGGGCTCTGAACTGGAGCTGTCTTTCTCAGCCTGCAACACACACACACACACACACACAGAAATGTGTTACTGTTTCTTTGGAAGTGTATTCCCATCCACTTCTGGCTCCATCATGAAAGTACTACATCTGGCAAGTACTAGGCTGATACCTCACCATGACACAGCAGCATGATGCTGTCTTAATGCTACATGTAGGGCTGGCTGATATGGCTCATAAATAATACCTCAATATTTTTAGGATATGCCACAATACAAGATATTTATCCCAATAAACACATTTTGTCTATACTAACATACTGTACAAACATGATGATCTTGCAGAATATTATGCACTGCCGTAGATTGAACTACCCAACAGTATGTAAAGTAGTTAAAATGAGCATTTTATTCCTTTTCTGAGGCAGCAAACACAACACACAGCCTTTTAGTAACTTTTATACTGCAACCTGGGCCTATCTACACACTGTATGGCTGACTAAAGTAACATACCTACCCATCAACAGCGACAAGCTGAAACACTGAAAACTTGAATATGATGACATCATCATCTGCTATATCGCACGTTAATTAATATTTGTATATTTCAAATATATTTGAAATATCACCCAGCCCTAGCTACACGTGTTCCCTCCTCCTGTACCTGTGCACGTCACGGAACTTAAAAGCAATGGAATGAAATACACTGCAACTGTTAATGACCCTCACCTGTTGCCGTAAGCCATGGAATGTGGCGATGGGCTTGGTGTCTCTGTGCACTGTGACATCATCTTTGTACACATTGATGTCATCACGATCACTCTGGGCACGCCAGAACCCCACAAGACCCTGCCCCTTCAGGCTGCCTTTGCCAATCACCTGGCTGAGAAGCCGCTGTGCATCATCGAAGACTCGCCGAGCCTCCGAACCTGCAGAAAGCAAATCCCACTAAGATCAGAGGCTGGAAGTCGTTCCGCTGAATTCTGTTGTGTTCTTGTAGTTGTATACTTGAGTATACATCAGTTGTATACTGATGATCTTAAACTGTACAAAGCCAATTGCACCTGCATCAAACTTGTGCATTCACAATATACACACACTTTTCCATAACTTACACTGTATTGTATGCAATCAATACAACAAAAACTGGTTACATTTATCCATCAACACAACTTAGTTATTACTTAGATTGTTTTGTCATAATAAATTAATGAATTATCCTCTTTCTTATTTCTAGGGGTGTGATGAGACACTTAACCCACGAGACGAGACCAGATTTTAAAACTATTTTTAAGAAATTTTTAGTGCTGATTTATATAAAAAATTTGGAGCATTAAACACTTTAATTCCTGCATTATGATGATTTTTCTGAACCAGTTTTTGGTGAAAGTGTTTTTATTCAAGTAAAGAGAAACACAAAATTCAAGTGGCAGGTCAAACTCTGTAGCCTAAGCCACGACAACGGCTTCTATGCGCCACTGTATTCCTTTATAGCCTAGCTTAAAGTAAAACCATAAGTAACGTTAGTTGATAAGCTATATTATTATATTATTCATATAACTGATAAATCTGGTCATGCAAACGCCCTCCTGTTAATGTCCCGTAACTGTTCAGTGAACACTTCAACACTTCACACCAAGTCACAGACGGAGAGTATCAGTCTCTCATCCATCTTCTTTTTGTGCTGCGTGTCGCGTAGGCTACAGAACGTTCAAGTCATTTCCAACGGGCATGTGCATGAGACGAGCACGACCGCAACAGTTTCACGGGGAACACGCCCACTTGTCGCTATGCCTGTCGCAATGCCAGCACCTCCCTTCCTTCACGCTCACCTCTCATTGAAAATTAATTACGAGTCACATAAATGGCTTCCCATGTGAAAAGGCCTTAACTCTACCAGAACCTAAGTCAGTGCAGCTTTCAGTCATTCTGTGCTGCTCTCAGATCTGTTTCTCCTCTAGATCAATTCAATCATCCCTGCTGAGTCATGATTTAGTCTTTCCTCCTCTTTGTGTCTTTGTTTGGGGATGTAACCTCTTTAAATGTGATTGTGGCACCTTTTCACCGCACTGATAAATTATTTAATTTTAGATTCACTTAGAAATTCTTGGACTGTGTGTCTGCTCATGTTCAAAACTTTCTGCACATTCAGAATCTCTCCCACACAGGCTATCTGTGTTCTCTGACAGGTCCAGAGAAAAGGCAGAATATTACCAGACAAATGACATCATTTAATGAGAAGTGTACCCGCCCTTTACTCTGCAGTGCATTATGTTTTTGATCCACTGGTAGTAACGTTATCCCCTTCAGAGTGTTCAGTTTGGGACTGCATGTTGCATGTGATCAGGCAGAAATCTCACCACAAATCCACACGTTAACTTCAGCAGCTCATAAAGTGCAGCTCACAGTTCCAAACAGAGCAAGGCTGTACTTCAGTGTTTACCAGCTACGTTACCACTCATCACACCAGTCAGAACTCACAACACGAGCCGTGCGGTTCAGTTGATTACTATCAGGGCGTACGTCGGTGTTGCATTAGCTGGGCGGAGTGGATTCGCTCTGAGTTTCTCTTATCAGTCATAATTACATTTGTAATTCACTGCGTGAGAAAAATGTCAATTGCGTGATTCTGGCGTGATCATAATATAATCTTGCGAGATCTCATGGTATGAGCTCTCGTCTCACCCCTATTTATTTCTAATTTATATCTAGCAAGAGTCTCTTTTTACAAACATAAAACGCACAAGCAACATATGGGTAAATATGTAGCAGGATGGATGTTTGTAGTATGACTTGATGAATGCTGACAGAGGACGAGCTCGTACCAACAGTGTTGTCATTGAAGATCTTGGGGTACCCTCTGTTGGGGTATTTCCCTCTCAGCTGCCACACATCAAAGAAAGGCTTCCAGTCAATGAAGTCCACCAGACGGTTCAGGTCGTACCACTCAAACACACGGGTGCCCAGGAACTGAGGACGCACTGACACAAAGAAAGAGCACACTCGCTTTTTAAGGTCCGTACAGAAAATGTTATACATTGTATTGAAGTTAGGGCTGAGCAATAAATCAATAATGATAATTATCACAATATAGTTTTCCTCAATAACCATATAATAAATGTTCAATATATTGTCAATAAATGTTTGATTTAATTCATTTGAATCAAGAATGAATTAGCACTTGTTTTTTCTATTAAGATATTTATGTTGTTGAGGAAAAGGGACTGAAAAAAAAGATTTTACTTAATTTTACTCAAACAGATTTTAAATAAAAGATTTTATCTTAATTGTTTTGAATGTTCTTCCTCAGATTTGTTATGTTATCCACTGTTTGGCAAGTATTTGTCATGTTCTGACCATAAAGAAAAGTTTAAAACCACAATTAACCATCTGGTTTCTTCAAAAAGCAAAAATCAACCTTTAAACGTCAACGATGATTTGAAATTTATCGTGATAATTATCAATATATATTTTATAGTGATAAAATTTTTGGCCATATCGCCCAGCCCTAATTGAAGTATTATGTACAAAACTGTATGCTGCTTGTGCATAAGATGTTTATATTCTAATGACAGATATTGTACACTGTATCTGTGATAGAGTTTTGCTTTAATGACTTTGGAATTCATTCATCTGTAACTTCCCTGTCCAACTTACATGGCTTGGGCAGAGCGAGCCAGTCTATATGTAAAGCCTTCTCTCTGGCCTGGGAAAGAGACAGATACCGACGATCCTGAAGCAACACAGAGAGATGGAGGATGAAGAAGAAGACAAGGCATTTGTATTTACATAGCACATTCCATCAAGTAAACTCCATAAGCTCAACAGTAAATACATATGCAAAACACACATCTATTAAACTGTAAAGAAATCCTGGACCTCAACAGCTCGTTTATAGAGCTATGACAGGAGTAGTATCAGAGGAGAGAAGAATGCACAGCTATGTGTGATCCATATGAGTGATAGGATAAACAGTTGTGGGAATTTCAATTATTTCTGCAACTGATCTTTTCAGTGACAGATGATTCGGACATGTCCTCATTTGTTACAAAAACTAAAGAACTTGTAGTCGACAAAAATCGGCTGGGTCAAAAACGTACATAAAGCAAGTTAGCATAGAAAAGACAGCGCTAAAATGTCATTTAACTTTATTAGATGAGCCTTCCTGCATGAGATCAAACTTCCTGTAAGTGATTCTGATTTATTATCTGGTTTAACATCCTGAACACCTGTCTCATCGTTTCATTACTCTAACTTAATCTCCAATCACTTCAACTTGCTGCTGTTGTCTTGTCTGATGCCTGATCAGCCTGACTGTGAGGACTCTTCAAAGTACTCCTCGAGTACACAACAGAAGGTCAAGAGAAAGGTTTTAGTCCCATTCAGAAGATACTCACTGTGTTCTAGTTCTGTGCGATGTCTTTAAACTATAACCCTTGTGACTTTACTACTACCTACTTAAAAATGTAAACACTTTATGATAATGTAAACATGGAACTAACAGTATCACACATAAAAATGTGGGCTTAGAGTGGTTTAAAGAAGAGTAGTGGAAGAACTACGGAATTCAGCATTGATAAGCCCAAATACTATGTAGTACAGAGTATATTAATATGAGCATATTCCAAAGTAAATGGATGGCATCATTATAACAATACAAACATATAGGGAAGAGGGGTTTTGACAGCAGATATACATAATGTGCAGAATGTGTAATAGTTCCATTATTAAGGTCTACAGAGAGACATACATATGCCAAGAAAAGGCCATTGTGTTAAAGAGGAAGTCTGGTGATAGTCTACATTCTCTTTTATTGTCAGACTCAAACCAATAGTGAAAACCAACAGTGAATGTTTCCACTAACAGGTCCTGTGTGTCTCACAGCCTGAGGTCTCCTCTTCCTCTGAGCCGTTGAGCTCGATTGTTGTCCACAAACTATTAAAACCCATCAGTGAGCCTCACTGCTGCACAGGGCAACATGTTCCTTCATCACCACGAACACACACACACACACACACACACACACACTGTAGTTTATTCTGGCTCAGTCCCACACACACTGTCCTGCTGCCCCAAAAACTCACTAGAGCTCCACATGTGGATTCATCCTCGACTGAAAAAAGTCCCCAACATATGCACTATTTCGACTTTGATAAACAGACCACTGTGGAAAGAAACTACCGTAAATGAGACTGGAGAGAGTTTTTTTGGATGATTTCTTCCCTTCTGCAGCTGTGTGCAGGGGCTCAGGTGTCCTAAGTTGTCTGGGAACTGCTGAGTCTAACAGCCTGTATTTGTAAATGTGCTAAAGGTTCAAGACACATTGATGCAATGCTAATCTCAAAGAGGGTTGCCTATGTGGGTCACTGGATCCAGGGCCCTCTAGTGCTTACCTTATTGGGGGTTTCAACCAGCCATTCTTACCTTCAGTGAGTCGTAGTGATCCTGCCTGATCTCCTCATACTCGTCTTTCAGCTCCTCAAAGTACTCTTCCCTCATTGTGTCATCCAGCAGCTGCGAGCACTGACGGACAGGAAATTATGCAACTCAAACATCTTTCCAATCTGTGGCCACAACAACTAATATCAACTCTCTGATCATCAAATCCAATTAGAAATGATCCATTTTCACTTCCCTCTGTTGAATTAGAAAGACAGATTTCACTTAAGTTAGGTGCCACATTAGACTACCGGCAAAAGGGACATGTTTTTGTTGACAACAATAACAACACATTTTTGGACATATTATTGGACACAATATTTTCATCAACTGCTGAACTTAAGGTGGTTGAAGGAAATCTGGCACTGTCAACCTATTTCTATTTTAATACGGATTCCCACACAAGTGCAGATAAAACTTTCTTAGCATTATCTGTTATCTAAAAAAACATTTAAAAAGTTAAGCATTGTAAAGCCTTAGTGGAGGTATGTCCTCTTGAAATGATTTCTAGTAAATAATAAATAAATAAATTTGCATGTCTTTTTACTGTATATGTGCAAGATCGGTCTCTCTACGCGTTCAAGCAGATTCTAAGCATTCAGTGTATTTAAGAGACAAATCTGCTTTCATTTAAATCCATTTGCAAAATAACATCATCACTTTGTCTTAAAGCTGGGGGTAGGCAACATGGAGAACCAGCAAGACACAGGTAGATTTTGAAAGTATCCAACCTAAAAAATCCCACCACCAATCTTCAGGCCTCCCTCTGGCAGAGTTTGCACAGGCAGGTAGGTCAGCCGATCATTTCATTTGAAATGAGTGGCCTTGCTTGTTACAGTCCACAGACAGCCACAGATTTCAGTTTTAGGTGCAGTTCCAGTCAGAGCATTTCATTTATTGATTGCTGTAGAGATGTAATGAGAATTTCAACAAATGGAACAAAATGCTCTTGAAATAGCATTAATGGAATGTTTAACAGGGTACCCCCAGGATTCTCAAAGTCAAACTTAAGACTTTTTAAGACCTTTTTATACCACCTATAGGATGAAATTTAATACCAACTTCGCTGCCGTATAATGAAAAATCTGTGTGAATTTTTAAGCCCGAGAAAAATATTTACAAAGTTACGTGAATTTAATAAAACATTTTATTATAATACATTCATATTTAACACACTACAGCTTTTTGGGGTGTGTTTGTACTTCAATGAGATAAAATGAATCAAGGACGTCACTTTGTGTTGAAAAGTGGTGGGGACATAGGGATTCAGATTAGGGGTGTGATGATACACTTAGCTCACAATTGCTTCAGTAATTATTCATCCTGTTCTGTTTTTGCGTCTAAAGGCTGCTTGAAATATAGATTTATATAGTATGGGCTTGAAAGCAGCAGGGAGAAGGAGTTGGGCTCCGGTTTGTTTTTTCCTCGTTCCCGTGATCTGGGTGATGTAAGTTTAATGTGCGTTAGTTTGATGTTTCCATTCGCATAACGTTACCCTACAACAGCGGCGCAACGCCGACACACAGACACGGTCCTCGTCTCATACACAATGGTCTCTCCATTGCTGTTGTAACGCTCACTGTCGAGGAACCTTCTCCGCTGTTTCATTAGCGCTCGCCAAAGTGTGAGCACCTTTGCCCTCAGCCTCAACCGCCACTTGTTCATATCACTGGCTTTCTGAATTTCAGACACTTTACCATTCTCAGGCAACGAGCTAGCGTTAGCTTGTTAGTAGCACGTCAGAGACATTTTCTGAACAACTGAATGATTCGCGCCAGAGCACGTGAACCGCAAACACTCCACATTCCAGAGCGTAAAGCTGAACACTGACGTAAACAGTAACGTTACCTGTACTGCCGTATAACATCAGAGTCACACCAAACGGAGTAAATTATAAAGTCACACACATAAAAAGTGTTTATTTATGACGTTACGTTTATTTATGACATTATGTTTATTTATGACGTTAATTTATTTAATCCAACGAAATGACAAGAACAAATTGAAATTTAATACTTTTAAGGCCTTATTTTTGGAATATGAAATTTAAGACTTTTTTAATACTTTTAAGTGTTGCTAATTTCTTTTGATGTGAAATTATTGGGTTGATACCCTTATTATCTCCGACATTCTCTATAGGCCAAAGGGCTGGTTTCACTCTTTAATCAGTAGTGAAAAATGCCAGTGATACTCTAGACCCTAGAAGAGTTCCAGTGATGTCAGTCAGAAATTCTTACCACCACCACACTCCTAGAGGCATCCAGAACATGGACAACAGGACAACTGTAGCGAGGGGCGATCTTCACTGCCGTATGTGTCCTATCAAAAAATAAGCACAAAATACACAGAGGGAACGGTAAAATATCATCCTCATTTTATGGTGAGCAGGGGAGGTACTACCCAACGGGTGATGTAATGTTTGGACAAGCAGTGGGACTAGGGTGGCTATGAATAATATATTACATTAGTACAATGCAGTGATACAGCACCTGTTACCTATTACACATAAGTGTTCATCTGTATATTTCCAACCTTGTCCCAAGTGTGTGTGTGTGTGTGTGTGTGTGTGTGTGTGTGTGTGTGTGTGTGTGTGTGTGTGTGTGTGTGTGTGTGTGTGTGTGTGTTACTTAGATGTGGTGGCTCCTCCAATCAGCAGCGGTGTTGTGATTCCTAGTCTCTGCATCTCTTTGGCCACATAGATCATCTCATCCAGAGAGGGGGTGATGAGACCAGACAAACCAATGATATCTGCAGCAATAAAGCAAACATTACTGCTAATGCTGCTGCCATTAGTTGCAATAATTTAATAAGCCAGAATTTGAATCAGTGGCCATAGGGCTAATTATTTGACAGTACAGTTAATTGGCACACAGCTCAAACACAAAGGTATAAGCAAGGGGTTAGGTTTAGTCTCAGAGAAGGGAAGATAATTAAGTCAGAGAAGATATTTTTTTCTTCTATTTTGCATACATTTAAATCATCTAGCAAATAATAATGATTGAATGGATTAAACTGGTTATCATGCTCTCCATAATAATGTTAGTTTACCCCCCCCCAAAAATCTACATGCATAAAAACCAGATGAATAAATATTTTTATTATGCTATGATGTAAAAATGTTTGACAAAAAATTCTAATTACCAGTTTTTTCAATCTTTATAAAGGCTCTGTCTTTTACTGTGTTATCTTTGATTAGGGCTGTAACGGTTCTAAAACCGAGACCGAAATTGCCACACAAAAGTCCTACGGTCTCGTGTTGCGAAATCGAGAGACAGAACCGCGACGCACCCGCTTATTGGACCGTTGAGCTCTCATTAAAACAGTGCAACTGTGGCGGCGGCGGCCGGTGGAGGGTGGGCTTGCAGCGGTGTATATCTATTTTTATTGAAAGTAGATTATTGTAGCAATTTTCCACCTGATTTCAGTGTTTATTTATGAACCAAAGCGTAGCTCAAAAATCAAGGTCTGAATAGAACCGTGGATTTGGTGCATCGTTACACCCCTATCTTCGATTGATGATCACTTCTAACATCTTTTTAAGGTTAAGTCTTAAGATAAGTAAGATTTAGTGGCATCTATTGCAAACTGACACCAACAATATAGTCTAAATGAAGTTTATACAAACATTTACAAGGGAAACACAGTGATTATGGGCCCTTGCTTACATCTGGTCCACGGTCAGATTATGGTACTTTGA
>NC_060163.1:2157864-2188559 GCF_021292245.1 Micropterus dolomieu | reverse complement strand
GGGTTAGGTTTAGTCTCAGAGAAGGGAAGATAATTAAGTCAGAGAAGATATTTTTTTCTTCTATTTTGCATACATTTAAATCATCTAGCAAATAATAATGATTGAATGGATTAAACTGGTTATCATGCTCTCCATAATAATGTTAGTTTACCCCCCCCCAAAAATCTACATGCATAAAAACCAGATGAATAAATATTTTTATTATGCTATGATGTAAAAATGTTTGACAAAAAATTCTAATTACCAGTTTTTTCAATCTTTATAAAGGCTCTGTCTTTTACTGTGTTATCTTTGATTAGGGCTGTAACGGTTCTAAAACCGAGACCGAAATTGCCACACAAAAGTCCTACGGTCTCGTGTTGCGAAATCGAGAGACAGAACCGCGACGCACCCGCTTATTGGACCGTTGAGCTCTCATTAAAACAGTGCAACTGTGGCGGCGGCGGCCGGTGGAGGGTGGGCTTGCAGCGGTGTATATCTATTTTTATTGAAAGTAGATTATTGTAGCAATTTTCCACCTGATTTCAGTGTTTATTTATGAACCAAAGCGTAGCTCAAAAATCAAGGTCTGAATAGAACCGTGGATTTGGTGCATCGTTACACCCCTATCTTCGATTGATGATCACTTCTAACATCTTTTTAAGGTTAAGTCTTAAGATAAGTAAGATTTAGTGGCATCTATTGCAAACTGACACCAACAATATAGTCTAAATGAAGTTTATACAAACATTTACAAGGGAAACACAGTGATTATGGGCCCTTGCTTACATCTGGTCCACGGTCAGATTATGGTACTTTGATAGGGGAAAAAAATATAAATAGATAAATAATTTGATAGCGGTGCTGAAATACATCTCAGTTACTCACATAATCACTTCCTCTTTAGTGGTTTTGCCTGCAAAATAAAAGCGCGAGAAAAGTTTTTGCAGCAATGCTTTATTTCGAATTGATTAGAGAGCTTTTACTTTGAAAAGTTTTGAACGACATTAAACGGAGTCTGTTGCCTGCTTGACACTAGGGCTGTCGCGATTACCGCAAAATTGAAATACCGCGCTATTGGTCAAGCCTACTGCAGAGGATGGCAAGCGCCGCAGCACATGCTTTATTGTGAGCATGTTAAACAGTCGCTTCATAATCAAGTTTGTTGAAGAGGGGGGGAAAAATTCTCCTAACATGGAATTAAACACGCAACCTTCTAGGTGAGAGTCTTGCGATTTACCGACTGAGCTAACCAATCACCCAA
This sequence comes from Micropterus dolomieu, assembly GCF_021292245.1. Taxonomy (NCBI): domain Eukaryota; kingdom Metazoa; phylum Chordata; class Actinopteri; order Centrarchiformes; family Centrarchidae; genus Micropterus; species Micropterus dolomieu. Next base: position 2,187,316 of record NC_060163.1, on the reverse strand, counting down.
CATTCAGTTTAAATATTATTCCTTATATTCTCACCCACCATCCGATGGATAGAAAAATTGCTCCACTGCTAAACTTATTTGCCGACCCATTCAGTGTATACGTATTCAACGGTTAAGTAGATAGAAATGGCTCATTCTAAGGTAATAAAAACAGTTCATTATGTAAGGGTTTTATACACCACTGAAAACAGAATTTCTGTCCTGAGTAGTGTCTGCAGTCTTCCTCACAAGCTGCAGTCTTCCTCACAAGCTGCATTCTGCCCCGAAAACCTCCACCAAGAAGGCAGGGCAGTTTGTATGTTACCTTAGAGGCAAAATCCAATCAATTAAAAACAGTCAATCAATCAATCGTTCTTGCTTGTATTGCAACGGTTAAATGCTTTGAGTGCCCGGGTATAACTGGAAGCGACATTTTGATAAACTCACAGCTTTTCCTATTTGGATTTTGGCAGTTGGACAAAAACAGGATATTGAGGGGGAGGGGGATCTGTTCCTTTATCCACAGAGGAAATTACACCCCTGGGGTGCATGTGTTTGTGTTGAGCATGTTTAGCATCTCACACTGACAATATGCGCTCTGAACTGCACACTCTACCTGCTTTGTGTACGATGGCCTCTCTGAGGATCTTATCACAGGGAACCATCACACCTAGGTCGATCACTCTAAAAGACAAGAAACATTACACACACACACACACACACACACACACACACAGTGCCATTAAACAGCAGTAATAGTGTTGGGATGGTGCCCAGGGTCCAGCCACAAATCAAGATTGCCACTTATCTCCAGTGGTGCAACACTGTGGCCTGTGGGGGATCAAAAGGCAATGTGCAGTGAACTGGTTAATTCTCTGAAGTGTTTAGTTAGCTACTGTCAGTGCCACTGAATACATTCACCTAAGAGGCCAGCAGCAGATTATGTGCTGCTAGTGTTCAACATACCCACTGTTTCTGTTTCTTTTCGTTACCTAAACCTAATAGATGCTCTTTAAGTCAACCCAGGGTTTCCTAATCCAGCCATGAGCGTGTTCACATAAAAGGGCCGGTGTTTGCAGCAGATGACCAATCACAAACATGGACAAGTCTACTGGCAGCAGAGCGACATATTTGACAAACCGTGAGGGACTAAAGAACAGAATATGTACTGTATGATGGGGCCAAATGTATGAAGTAAGAAGTGAACCACCAGCTTAGGACTGAAAAATGAGGGTTAAACCTGAATTGACCTCGCTGACCTCACATTCTGCTTCGTAGTTCAGGCCTCTGGGCTTCTACATGGAGGTTGCTGCTGTTTGATCGCACACTAAAAAACTGCAGACTTATAAAATGCTGCTTTCTGACTGTTTTGAAAAAAATGTCAATTCCAGTCAACAACATATTTCATGTTATTTACAATGCATTGTGAGTCAGCTGACACACTAAATATAATGGGAGGGTGTGGTAGAAAAAGAACCAATAGCTCAGCAGATCATTGAAGATGTACTGTAAACTTTTAGCAGCAAGCCGGTTTTACCTGAAGTTGTTGCAACCCAGCACCACACCTACGATGTTCTTGCCAATATCATGGACGTCTCCCTTCACTGTAGCAAGAACTATGGTGCCCTGATAAGGATCCTGCAGACAAAGAAGAAAACATTAGAGGAAGTGAGGGACGAGAGAACAGAATATTTTAGCTTGTTGTAAAGCTCCTCTCTGCCCTTTATCATTCTTTTTCTTTCTGATTTTAGGAACTGTGACTATTTCAGCTCACTTACTGTAAAGATGTCCTGAACCAATTTGTGGGATTAGGATTTGGGAAAATCCAGGAATTTTTGACAGATCGTATTGGCTTTAAGAAACCAATCCAGTTTCGATCTTTGGTTGGTTTGACCAAGTAAGCCATTTGTCAACAATGCCCACTTTGTACTTCATTACATCACTGAACAGCTCCCGAATTGTTTGCCTCATCTTTCCGTGTCATTTTGAAGGTGAACCACACCTCTAAATCACTGCTAATGGCTGAAACCTGCATTTGAATTTTAGTATTTTGTTTATGCTCAAGATGAATATAATGAACTCCATGGATATAATACACATTTTAGAAACACACTATATATATATATATTTATGTTATATATTCTTAATGCAGCTGTATAACAAATTGTTTTAATCATATATCATCAAATATGATTTTTAAAAATGAAATAAAATAAATATTGGATTAAGTCATTGTATCAACAGATACCAAATGCAATGACTTTGATCCAACAATGTGATCTGGACATCCCTTTAATGAGTTTTAAAGGTTTAAACTTAAAAATGGTCAGCTTCTTTTGACACATACCATTACTCATATCTTTTGTAAAAGGTTTCATGCTTCTGTCAGCAAAGGTTTGACCTTTGAGTATAGTGTAACCTTTGGTACGAATCAGTCAGCTGATTCACTTCATCATACTTCAAACATTTGACAACAGGACCTCCCATAGTGGTTTACATTTGGATCTGTAATGTATGTATAAAAAAAAAAAAAAAAAAAAAAAGAATCTGGTCGTGCAGTCCAGCTTGCTAAAACAAGTCATTATTTTTGACCCTCTCTCTGTGAAAGGTATTTGGGGATACCTTGAAATAAAAACTATATACATGTATGTACCTGCACTGTTGGAGATTTAACATAGATACACTCAGTTCAGTTAGTATTGTGACGTCACATAGTTAGGTCTACAGTGAAAAAAATCTTAGGGTAATACCTAGTTGTATTAACATGCAACTAAATGCATCCATATTAAGTTGAGACTGACCACTTCCTCAGTTGACCCAGATGATGCCATCGACTCTTCTCTCTCCTTCTCCATGAAAGGAATCAGGTAGCCCACCGCCTTCTTCATCACACGAGCCGACTTGATCACCTGCAAAAACATACAAGGACTAGAAGTTCTGTTACTGTTTCATATAAGGGCTGAACATTGGTTGCAAACAAAGATGTATTCTTAAGTCTATAGAATATGATGTGTAGGCCAAGACATCTCTGCAGCACAACAATAATTTCAAATGGCATTTGGACAGCCACTTTGCCATTATGTAATATGTTATGTATTCATTTGACGTTAGGGGTGCAACAACTAATCAACCTAGTGACAAAAATCGATTAAATTCATTGCCAACGAATTTAATAAATCGATTCGTTCATGACGTCATCGGGCCGTAACAACACCGTCAGCTTAATGGACTAAAGTGATGTGAACAGTAAAGTTACTAAAACATCAACGCTGCAGTAACACCTTCACCACCTAAAACCTCCAGAGTGTGGCAGCATTTCACTCTTCACTCAGCCAAAAAGGTTGTTAACTGCAGCGTCTGCAAAGCGAGCTAGCTTCCCATTAAAGCTGTGTTACTTCACGTTATGAGCTGTAACGTTTTCTATACAGTTTGCTTTGGACAATTTGATTGATTTTTAATGGCGCTGAGAGTAGCACATTTATGATACACAACGGCTGCGTTCACATTCCAGATGTGCCCTGACTTTACAATCATAAACGATGCATCGCTCATGGCGACGTTCCCAGCTGCAGAACGTGTTGCCGCCAAGTGCACAAGATTAGAAAACACTGGACAATTTCATACTTTCTAAAGAAGAGAAAACGGTTCTCCTGTCAATGCGTGAGGCGGCGGCTAATCTGCCCCAAACTCCCTTAAAAAAAAATCTGAGTTTTGTGAGTTGTTGAGTTAGGGGGAAATATACACTGCTCAAAAAACATAAAGAGAACACTAAAATAACACATTCTAGATCTGAATGAATGAAATCATAATCATCAAAATTAAATACTCCTTTCTTTACATAGCTGAATGTGCTGACAACAAAATCACACACAAATTATCAATGGAAATCAAATTTATCAACCCATGGAGGTCTGGATTTGGATTCACTCAAAATCAAAGTGGAAAAGCACACTAATGGTTGTGTTAGTTATGGCTGCATGAAAGCTTCTTCTTCGTGAGTTGTCTTAAAATCAAGCCTTCATGGCAGACAGTGAAAGTGATACTGCCCCCAGTACTTCCTGTAGTGCATTGCAGTTAGAAATAAACAACCAGAAATGTTCTGAAGAAGAAGATCGCTACCTCTCCCTTAAACAGCCTCTCTGTAACGACAGGTCGACAATGAAATTTCACGTCAACAAATTTTTATAGCCGACGTCGTCAATTACGTCGACTAATCGTTGCAGCCCTATTGCGGAGCAAGGACCACAAAAGATTCCAAAATGAGCAGCCATCCTACCTGTGGCAGGAACATCTTCCCAGCTCCAAAGAGATCTCCCACCACCTTCATGCCGTTCATCAGAGGGCCCTCAATGATGTGAAGGGGTCGAGTGTAGCGGTCAACATTAGCCCGACACTCCTCCACATCCTCCACCACATACTTGTCTATTCCCTGACAGCGACAACACAGGATGGAGCATAACAGGAGAAAAGAAAAAAAAAAAAATGAAAACCTGAAATGAACAGGCAAACTGTTAATAGGGCAAACTGTTTGCTAAATGCTTTTAGATTAAAAAAAAAAAAAACAAACATGTCTATCAGTGTTTACTTTGAAAGTTAAAAACAAGGTGAAAATAGGCTTAAAAATCCTACAAATCCTACAAAAAAATCACTGCCCATTGTAAGACCTGTTCATTCACGGTCTGCAGGGGACACTTTAAACTTATCTGCTCCTTTAAAAAACAAACATTATAAATCATTATTCATAGGCTGGAAACAAGACTGGGATGTTACATAATGGTTTAAGTCAATGTGCACACTTTAACATGTCTCGACAGGTTTTGGTGTTGCAACTTTTCAAGATCAGAGCCACAACAGTGCATCAGCAGTGTTAGAAACTTGCCATTTATAAATTCTGGCCCGTTCTACCAAGCCCCAAGAATGCCAGTGAATATCTTTACGAAAGAGGAAGACTTTTGTTGAATTCAGCTGATGGGACTCTGACTTATTAGAGGCTGTTAATGTTTTTTGTTAAAATCAATAAGTGAGATGTGTGTTTCTGTGAAAATATTTCAGACTATGTCCACAATAAGCCAGCTAAACATGAAAATTGTCTGGTAAAAACAAAGCTGAGTATCTGGTCAAAAGAGGGACAGAAACAGCCTGGTTAGTCTTAGCTAAACCGACATGTACTTACTAGTCATTTACACATTATTTCATTCCTGTTGTCAGTATAAACTAACAATTTCATAGCAGCTGAAAAACGCTACCTGTTGACAGGTGAACAGATAATCCTGTTCTGTTGAGTCACTGCCCAAATCACCGTTTTACAATAGCAAGGTCGTCGCATAAAATAAATACAAATCCATCTTAATGACAACTGCAGGCCTAATGTGTGATGTACATACCCAGTGATCATTTAAACGATCATTTTACCTTAATTAGAGCGTACTCCAACCTTTCCTCCACACTTCCTTCTCTCCACTCATCCGTCTGAACAACCTTCTTCCCTCCTTTCACATTGTTCTGTAAAGACGATGAGTAGGTCAACATCTGCTAGCCAGACTAAAGCAACCACATGGCTTATTATTTGTATGTACTGTATGTGCGTGTACCTGTGCGTAGGCCAGTAGTTTCTCAGTAGCATCAGGATCTCTGTTCCAGATGATGTTTTCACACAGTAACAGCAGCTCTTTATCTATGTCATCATAGACTGGCAGGTTCCCAGCATTCACTATCCCCATATCCATACCATCCTAAGACAGACAGTGTGTGGTTGTGTTAGAAGTAGAAACCCCGTCAGGGTCTCTTCTCATTGGACTGGTATTACAGAGAGATCTCAGAAGATTTAGAAATTTTATCAATGTTTTGCATGGTGCATTTTCATGGGACAAACAGTGTGAGAGCTTCACATTTGTTGTTAGGAATGTGGTCATGCAGATAGATAAGGTTTTGTATGCCCAGGTTTGAGAACTCTGCTGATTAGACTAATGCTACCACTCCAATACAATCAAGGTGAATGCAAGGTGTGACAGTTGTGCGTTTACCCTGATAGCGTGGTAGAGAAATGCTCCATGCATAGCTTCTCTGATGGCCTCCATCCCTCGGAAGGAGAAGGACAGGTTGGACAGTCCTCCACTTACCCTGGCTCTTGGTAATGTCTCCTACACACACACACACAAACAATGTATGATGCAGTCTAAACTGGCATTCAAGTTTCAGTTCAATAGTACAATATAACTTCTGTGTTATTACAATATGCAATAACTTCAGGTAATTACTTGGGGTCAGGTCACAAGTCAGCAGGAAGTTTAAAGAAATAATCTTGAAGATTTAAATAAATGTCTGTTAAGTCACTTTCCGCAGTATTATGAACTGGGCGTCTGTGTAACCAACTCCTGTCACCATGCCCCACTGTTCGCACACTCGTGCTGTTTGCAGCATAAAATCACAGAATGGTCTGAAAAAGCTAATTGTAGCCAGACTTCTTTATTAAAACGACAATAGCTTGTTTTGCTGCCCCCAGAACAATGTGTAGTATTACACTACACTTGCTGTTACCACCAGTAATCACAGGTGTCACCAAACCAAAGGGTTAAGTGTCTTGCTCAGGGACACACTGCTGGATGTGACGCGGTGGGATTCGAATTCTTCCACACAAAAGTCATGCGTCTTATCCACTGCGCGATCCCCACCTTGCATTACCTTGATAAGTTTGGTGGCTCTCATGAAGTTCACGGCATACTCGTTGTGTTCCTCCATGCCTGTACCGATGGTGAGGATGTTGGGGTCAAAGATGATGTCGTTGGGGTCAAATCCCACTTTGTTGACCAGCAGCTTGTAGGCCCGAGTGCAGATCTCCACTTTACGCTCTGTGTCTGTGGCCTTCAGAGGACATCAGACATGTCAGCAAACATGAGTGTCCATGTCCATTTGTGTAAGAGTGTGTGTGTGTGTGCATGCTTCACCTGTCCCTCCTCATCGAAGGCCATGACCACCACAGCAGCTCCGTAGCGCTTCACAGTGGCAGCTCTGAGCAGGAACTCCTCCTCTCCCTCCTTCAGACTGATACTGTTGACTATACACTTCCCTTGACAGCATTTCAACCCCGCCTCAATCACTGAGAAGTTAGAGGAGTCAATACACAGAGGAACCTGGGGAGCAGAAAGAGAGGCTCAACGCCCTTTTCTGATTTACTGAGCAGGTTCATTTATTGTTTCGTTATTAATAGCACCATATGCTAAATTGGAATGGAAAATATAATAAAAGGAAAATAAAATGTACGCTCACAACCAAATGTGATTAATTAATACTGTAAAATCCCCAAGACCAGAGAGAAAACTATTTTAGTATTTTTTTAAACTATTTTATTTGAAATGACAAATTTGTAAACTGCAAAAAGTTTACAAGGTCCACACACAAGTTACGACTAAGAGTCTACAGCCATGCTAGCAGCTCTGTGAGGCTGTAGTTAAGCACAGCAGTGCTTTGAGCTGCTTGAGACACTCCCATCTCCAGAGCCACACTGCTGGCATGGCTATAGAACCTCAACTGTTGTCTCTTACCGTCACAATTTGCAATGTGGGAGAAATTTATTTCAGCAATAACTTCATATCATTTTGCAATATCGCCAATATAATAAGGAAACATGGCCAAAACTCTTATTGAGAATTTGTATGTGTTCATTTCCACTGCCTTTAAAGCTCCTACCCGGGAGATGTCTGGTTCAGAAGCAATGAAGTTACAAAATCGGGTCATAGCTGTTGGCCCCTCCAGCATCCCCTCATCCATGTTTATGTCCAGGACCTGGGCCCCCATCTCCACCTGGGCCTTAGCAATGCTTAGAGCCTCCTGGACAACAAACATAGGAGCACATCCAAATAAACATATGCACAACCTAAAATTCATGATTTGACTGCAAATTCTAAAAATGTGAAAAGACATAATAGAAATACTTATAACTTCTATAAGAAAAATCATTTTACTGAACATCTGTCTCACCTCATAGTTTCCTGCCATGATCAGTTTGGCAAACTTGCGTGATCCAGCCACATTGCAGCGCTCGCCAATGTTGACAAAGTTGGTGTAAGGGCCGATCCTGAATGGCTCTAACCCTAGAAATGAGAAAGACATTTTATGACATTGACATCCTGCATTTCAGCACCACTGTTTGATTTCAAAAAATAAAAACATGAACTCCTATGCCTGGGATTTCAATTGGTTTATATGTTTGAAACATATTTTGCAGTTTCCCCAGGAGAAGGGGTGTACCATAAACTCTTAAATAAAAACTAGTATTCAAATACTGCCCGGGGTTTGTTGTGCACATAAACGTTGTTAATGAACACTAAAAACATTGAGGAGGGTGGAATTACCTGTATCATGAGTACCAGGACTGTATTCACAAATAAATCCTCTCTCTCCTTGTTTCAGTAAATCTGAATTTCCTGCATACGTTCCATATTAAAATCCTACCAGGAAAGGCGGGGATAATAACCTCTGAGCTGCTGGAAGGGTTTTCTTGACATTAACTCAACAATGAGGAAGGATAAAGAAAAACTCTAGTTTGACTAAACAAAAAGCATTAACTCAAGGTCCACTTGCAAGCTTTTTCTGTAGCTTTTAACAACATTGTATGTTCTTCCTCAGTAAACGGAGTCTTAGTAAATCTGCATAATGAATACAGATATTATTTCACGGAGCAAACGGTCCATTGAGGACGATAGTGGTCCTGAAAAAGCGAGAGAGTTAATCTACTTTTTTTTTTGCTTTATTTATATTTGATAATACGGACATGAGAACATGGAGGCTTCAACCAAAAAAATTAAATGTGGCTGAAAATGTGAAAACTGAAGGCCTGTTTTCAAATAACAGGTTAATTCTGTAGTTGAGGTCAATAAATAAAACACTATTTGAGAACTGACTGCATCCACAATTAATTAGTTTATATTTATTAACCACAACAACCTAGATCAGACATCAAAGTCTCACTGAAAATGAGAAGACATTCTTCACAGATGGTAACAGGAGGTTTTAATACCTGAGAGCAGCAAGTAGTCTTGATAAAGATCACCAGCAGGAACTCTTGGCTGGCAGTGTTTGACTACTTCAGATATGGCTCTGTATGAGGAGGAAGGGAAAATATTTTTAAATGTTCAAAACTGCATGAAATGTAATACAAACACTTAATGGTCAGAAACATGACAGTGACCTGATGTGTCCTGGAGTGGTCCCACAACAGCCTCCCACAATATTCACAAGCCCATCCAGAGCAAACTCCTGCAGACAAAAGTTAAGATAAAAATGTAGCTGGAGCAATGATGGACACATTTTCCTATATTTGAATTTAACTACTGGATTAAACCTGGATGGTCTCTTGAGACCAATATCTTTTTCAAGATAGGTCTGGTAAAAAAAAAGAGGCGGCAACTGTCACAGCACAGAACCAACACATACACACACACACACAGCAAAAAAGAAAAGCTGACAAAAGCATTTCATGATGTTTATGACTTTTACGTTTAATCATTCAAAGTGAAGAATAGTTCAAAATATGTGGAAATACGCTTATTAGCATTCATCATGAGTGCGAGACGTCTGTCTATCCATCTATCTAATGTCTGCATGTTGGTAGAATAAACACATTAGATATGACATGCTAATCTATGAGGTATGCAAAGGGTATTTTGATACTCTGGACAGAGCCAGAGTACAAAAAGGCTAGCTATTCCCCCTGATTCTATCTATATGCTAAGCCAGGCAAACCTTGTCCTGACTCCAGATCTGTACTTAACACACAGGCATTAGATTTATCAAGTCAGCAATCTTTCACTCTTAACACATGAACATATTCCCCACAGTATTTAATGTTTTCTGGTGCATTTTCTCCAGGAACTAAAAGTACTTGCTTAGTTTTGACTATTTTTGTGGCATTGTGCCTTTATTGGGTAGTTTAGAGCGGAGAGATCGACAGGAAACAATGGGAAAGAAAGACGGGGCATGACATGATGGCAGAGTGTCTGATGTTGGTAAGAATTCTGGGGATTAACACGGTACGCTACAATATAAAATTGGTGAAATATTTTGTTTTTAAATATATTTGCTAAAAATGAGGTGCAAGAACATCACAAGCAGAAAAAGTCAACTAACACAACGTTCCCAACATGTCTGACATAAACAGGAAATTATAAGACTTACAGTAGGGAACTGCTTCCTTGTTGCTAGGATTTTGCAGGAACCTAAGGGCCAAGATATTCTCTGGGACTGATGAAGTTAAACATCATCCTCAGAGAAAGAATAAAATATAAAGAATATAAAGAATAAAATATAACCTTTAAATTGGAAGCTGTAACTTGTGGAGTCTCATCATATCCTCCAAATGTGTTGGGAAGACCTGCCAGAAACAAGATAGGCAAAAACAGAGATCACAACATCACGACATCATTACATCATCGCTGGTGGTCTGACACATGATGCAACATAAATTAGGCTAGAGGTCAGTGTTTACTTAGAAAAACAACAAGATCATTTACAGTGTGTTAACATGTTCATAACTAAACCTCCCTTCAATAGATCTCTGGTCATTACTGTGGCTGCAGTTTGTGTTGGTGGTGGTGTATTCCGGGATTGAATTATATTGAAAGCTGTTTTCTAATACCCTGAAATAAACAAATTCCCCTGAAACCAATAAATGTTTTTAAATTAAAACCTATTTATTTTTTAACTATACTGATTCATTTATATTTACATTTATTTATTTATTTATTTATTTATGTATTACCTCATATATTTATTTCAGGATTTATTTGATGGGAATATTTATTTATTTAACACTGATTTAAATATATGGAATGGTTATATACCTTCTGTAACAAGTCAGACTTGAGCAGAGGAGCTGAAACCTTTTTTACAACTGTATATTTGGTTGTAAAATTTGGATTTAAGCCCTGAGTGCTTTATGGTAAAGGTCAACAACGAACTGTGCTGAAGAACTGTAGTTGTATAGACTGAGTGTGGGTTACCTGCATTGGGATAACAGATAATGAAAGCTGTGGTGCTTTTTCCTATGGCCTCAATGAACGGCCTCATCTCTGTCGCCCCCAAGGCACAGTTCAGACCAATACTGCAACAGAGAGAAACAAAACCAGTAAGAAACTGCACTGTACACCAATCCTCACTCTCATGGTTTAGTCACAGTAAGTGTAGTAATGTGTGATGTAATGTGTGTACAGTAACTCACCACAGAGGTTTAGCATGAGACACGCTCACTACAAAGGCTTCTCCTGTCTGACCGGACAGAGTTCGTCCACTCCTGTCAACGATGGTCCCTGAGATCTATGCGATGAGTAGGAAAAGACATTTAAATAGAGAACGCATTGATCATTGCTTCAACTGAGATGGTGGGCAAGAATTTTCTTTCTGATAAGACACCTGTTTCATAGGTGTCTTCTAAACCACACAAGGATACAGTGAAATTTGGGGAAATTGTTTGAACATAATGAAACATACTACAGGAATTTTTACATTACTGCATTTGCTCATGTGCTAACCACAAAACTCAACTACAACCACTCTACCCCATGCATTAGCTGTTAACAGAAAATACAGAAACAGAAAAGAGATTATCAATAAAATATCAAAGACATACTAATATAGGTTTTCTTTCGTAGCCCTTTTCAAACAGCAGGTCTATGGCAAACAAGGCAGCCTGTAGAAGGAAGCATACATTGGTAGAGACATCAATGCCTGTACATACAACATCAGGTTAATTAATCTTGAAACAGGAACTTAGATTTATAGCATGTCCACAGAACATTTTAAAATTGACAAACACTCCAGATGTGCTTGGATCATTCTGCAGTACAAAGACAAAAATCAGTATGCTCAAATGGTAACAGGCCTTCGTAGAGAACCAGTAACTGCCATCTCAGCTTTTGACATGACCAGGGGCCGCCTTAAGCATCTGGGGGCCGGTTTCAAGAGCTAATAAGGGGCCCTACCCCATTAATAATGGACCAGAAAAATAACAAATGCAGAGCACGACTTTCATCACGAATCACCCAATTTTAGAAAACATTTGTGTACATGAACATATTTATTTATATCTGAGACCGTTCATTTGCTGTTAGAATATTCTAGCATAAAGTATTATGAAAACCAATCCCACGCTTAGGAAAATGAACCATAGTATTACTACAGTATATTTAGTAGTTTCTGTAGTTGTTTTTTTAAACACTTATAGAATATGTTATAGTAAATGCCTTAAAAAAAAAAAAACATACAGAAAACACTACAGTAATACTATATTATATATACATACACACAATATAGTCTAACTGTAGTATTTTCCTGAAAAACTTTAGTAATACAACAGGAAACATTATAGCAATACAATATAAATTCTATAACTTTACCTTAAATCAACAACCAACTCAATAGTATTAATATGGTAAAACTAATATTACTATTTTTTTTTCATTTTTTTTTTACAGTATATATATAGTATATAGTGTTTTTTGGCAGTAAGTAGGGGTGCTGCAACCCCCTCAGCACCTGTACTTCCTGTGTCGATGTCTCTACACACTGAGTGAAATAAGTAGGGCCACCTAGTTTATTTCAAAAGTGGGTGAATTACTCAATTGCTGCATGTCAGTCAGGGCCATTTGGTGGGCGGGGCCCGTTTCAATCGAAACAGGTGAAACATAGCTAAGGCCGCCTCTGGACATGACTGATTTATTGTGGTTAATCTACTTTTAAATCACATATTTAAATGTATTAAAAGTCTTTCTTTAGTTGCAACATTAGAAGTATAAAAGTGCATTAAATTATTTAATTAAATAATATCTCTTCCAGGGTCCCAGTCAGCCTCAACTCTTCAAACTTCAGCTTCAGTTAGTGCTTTCAAGTTAAATCAACAGACGTGTTTAAAAGTAAGAGCTACCTTAGCATTGGCAGTGTCAAAGATGGTTTCAACCAGTAGGATGTCGGCTCCTCCATCTAATAAACCTCTGACCTGCTCTGAGTAGGCTTCTACAAGCTCATCAAATGCTGGGGAAAACACACACACAAACACATTACAGGGAATATTATTCCATGCTGTATATTGCATTGCTATGATATTTGCATTATTCATTATTATTATTTGCACCTGTACATTTCCTACTGTGACATGTCAAAATAGCTGCTGTGAAAGACAGTGTATTCTTAGCTGGACCTCCATAAGAGTGCTCACCCTGAGTTTCTTCACATTATTGACACTGTCAAAGAGGAGTTCATTTAACTATTTGTTTATCATTATGGTTGTTATTAGTGGTGGTGCTGTAATGAACTGAATTAAATGCAAGGTGTTTTCTCATTGTTTGCCCCCTCTTGGCCCCTTTACAGTGTCCAAAAATGCACAAAGACAAAAAAGCTGTTATGTCATCTTACTGATGTTCCTGAAGTCTGGTTTCTCCACAGACGGGGATACAGACAGGGTTTTATTGGTGGGACCCACTGCCCCAGCCACGTAGCGTTTACAACCTGATAACGCACACACAGATTACAGTTAATGTTACACACATGCGAAATTCCCAGAGAGTCGGAGATTGTACATTTATCTTCTTGATAAATGCAGCTGTAATGCTAAAAATTCGGCTAACCCGTTTGTTTGGTGACTTCGTCGGCTGCCCTCCTCGCCAGCTCCGCTGACGCCTTGTTAAGGCGGTAAGCCTGCACAAACACGAGTGATCATTTTAAAGAAGGCAGGTAAGCTGGTGACAAACCACCAAATCACATTGAAACTATGGCCACACAGTATAAATTCAGGAATACTATTAAGAGAACTTCCCTAAGCCTTCAACAAATAAGTCAATTACAATTAAAGTAGCAACAATACTTTTCCTAAAGTGATAAACTGAAGCAGTCATGTAAAGCACCAGACCACTTTTTTCGGATATATCCGAGCATTTTTTTTGTTGTTTCCACCACTTTTGTAGTTTAAAGTGATAACAGCAAGGTCACAGAAGAGTGTACAGCTCTGTGTAGAAACGGGGGTAGGTCTACTTCTAAGAAGTGTCTTCATCGCTGGTTAATTAGTTACCATCCGTCATCTGTGCTTGACCTTTGTTTCTACTACCACGTAAGTGCATGAGTTGTCCAAACTGGTCTAGTAGGGTCAGACATAATACCATGTGTTCCAGTCCATAGTCTGCCTGGGCAGTGGAAGTGCTGCTGAATGTGTTGGTCTCTATGATGTCAGCTCCAGCCAGCAGGTACTCCTTTAAACACAGAATCCAAAGGTTATGCACTGGGGACAACGTGCAGTTCATGGTAGTTCGCAGTGAGGCTTGGGGGTTATCCAGAGGCCTAGGATATTATTCATTATTCATATTTGTCAAATGCTTTTCTGCAGTGATCAAACGAACTTCCATTCACTTTGTATTGTTTTGGTGGCAGAAATCTCAGACACAGACATTTAACTCACAACACATAAAACTGAAATGATATCGCTAAGGGTAAGTGGAGTAAATCAGTCTGTGACTCTTCACTTTTTCCTCATTGGGTGAACTACCTTGTGTATATTGTAGATGATATCGGGCTGTGTGATACTGAGAAGGTCATTGTTGCCCTTCAGTAGAAGATGATGCCCTTTAAACTCGTCCCCCCTGAAATCTTCCTCTTCAAGCTTATGCTGCTGGATCATGGTTCCCATACCACCGTCCAGGACCATGATCTTTTGCTGCAGCACAGCTCGCAGCTCGGACTCTAGTGGACATCTGCACCCTGGAAAGAAAATAAAAAGGATCCAGGATGGCTAACTTGCAAATACATTTACAATAAGACAAATGTTTCAAACAAAAAAAACAAGCAGCTGGCAAAATGCATCCTTTCTGACATTAGTTGATTCTGATTGGAGTCAAATGCTACTTCATTAAATTTTGTCTATCGGAACAAAAGACACCATGAATATCACATTTTTATTATTCAATCGTGGCTGTAAGATAAACTGTGATTTTATATTAGAGCTGCAACAATAAGTCGATTACTCGATTAGTCGGTCGAAAGAAAATGAATGGACAAGTATTTCGATAATCAATTAATCGTTTCAGCCATTTTTTAAGCAAAAATGTGAAAATTTTGCTGGTTTCATCTTTGAAATTGAGGAATTGCTGCTATTCTTTGTCATTTATGATAGTACATGATACTTTGGGTTTTGAACTGAAACAATTTCGAGAAGTCACTTTTGGAAGCTTGTGATGAGCATTTTTCAAATTTTGACATTTTATAGACTTAACGATTAGTCGAATAATCGTGAAAATAGTCGGCAGATTAGTTGACAATGAAAATAATCATTAGCCGCAGCCCTATTTTATATTAATGTTTATTCTCTATTCTTCTTCTTGTCTTGGTCTAGTTCATCCAATGGTAACCTGAGCAGGGAAATAAACATTCAGCAGCAACTTTTACTTGACCATTTACAAAGCAACTACATTTATACTAAACATTTCCTGGAAATGATCATTTGGAAACTTTTTAAAGGAAATGAGGGCAGAAATTCAGAAAAAACATCACATCCACCTCCGACATGTACATAATAATAATAATTGTGATAATAATAATTTACTCCTGCATCCTTTGCGCTCTTCATTGCACTATTGTCTCAATCCGTCTATACTGTTTTTGTTTATATTGTGTTCTTTATAGTGTAGCCTGTGTCTGATTTTATCTTATTTTATAATTGTATTATTGTATGAGTAAGCACATCGTGAGCCATGTACAATCCTGAGTCAATGCCCTCGTATGTGTACACATACCTGGCAAATAAAGCTGAAATAAAGCGATACAGAAGTATCTGCAGTTGCACCACCATACTGCAGAGCAGCTTCTTTCCTCAGGCTGAGAGACTTAAATTCGTCCTCCGCACTGCACCATGCCGAATAGTTTATTTCTGAGATTTTATATTTAAACATCCATCTACTGTATAACGTGCAAAATGAAAATTGTTAGTTGCAACTCTTTTATGACAAAATGCTTCCCATTGTGGGGAAATTTTTGAATAGAGAAATAAACTTTCAGGTACTCTCTGCTCAGCGACCACTTGTTGTTTTCGTAAAGCCTTCACTGGCTCTGAAGTACTGATCAAGCGTGGCTTTTTTGTATTCTTGGGGTCCATTTTGAGGTGAAGGCAAAACTATGACCGAGTCCCCCCCTTGAAAGCCGAAGAGAGCCAACCATGTACTAAATACAGAGCTGTCAGATGGTCGGTGTGCAGACCTCAAGCGATCCAGCTGGTGCTGCTACAACAGCGTGCACTCTCATATTGTATAACTTACTAACATTGCTGGAATGAATGTTCTATCATAGCCAACTCTACAAAAATGAACTGCCACATACGGTTACATGTTATATAATAGCTAGTACCGTTAGAGCATGTCACACATACACACGTGGACCGTGGTGTAACAACTGGACAGCAGTAAGTTCACCGGGAGTGGGCACAGAGACAGCGCCGCAGGCTAAAAGCTAAGCTAACCGTTAACGCTGGGAAAGATAACGTTTAATATTTACCCGCTTCTGAAGACTTTCGATGAATGACGTTAGTCGGAGCCATCTTGTGAAAAGCCAGCCTTGAAGTGCTTCTGAAGAACTGCCGGTTAATGTTGCAGCTCAAACTTGACCAAGCAACCGGTTTCCCGGCTGGTCGGCAGCGTGTCTGTGCTCCACCAGCTGCAGCAACACACTTCCGGCCTAGCCCTTCACAATAAACGCTTCACCACAATTTTCCCACTTACCTTAGCAGTAACATTTAAATTAATACTCCACGAAAGGGGGGCGGTTACCACAGACTGATGTTAAGTTAAGTACCTTTTGTTCAGTAAAAATAGAGCAATTTCTTTCTCATTTTGGTCAATAAACAACACATTTTAATTACTGTAACATGCCAAGCTTCATGTGCTGAAACATCACAAATGTCCATCCATCCATCGTCGGCCGCTTATAACCACATCTCTCTCACACACACACTCAGCACAAAACATTGAAACAAAACTGAATAAGTCTTGAAATCTGTTTATCATAGGTGGTCCATCAAAATATTTGATGCTGGAGGTGGAAGTTGAAAAACCCCCAGCACCCAGGTCATGATAGGGTCAATTGCTGAGCTAAAGTAAACCAGAGGTGACAGCCAGGGACTCTCTAAAACACTAGGAAGGATAAACATCCTCAGACAGGAAAGTACCCTTCAGATTTGGTGTTGGCATCCCATGTGTTGTATGCGGGAACTGTATTTATAATAAGCAAATGCTGGGTCAGTCTCCTAAACTTTTTTCAAACCTGAACCTGGCTCAATTTATTTCCATAATATTTTCATGTGATCATCGGTGAAGGTGATGACTGTCCTATTTACTGGAATTACACAGACAGAATAGAGAGCATAAACTCAGACAGCTGACAGCTCCAACACAATCACTAACACTGTGATATGCAGTTGAAAGTGTGCGTGTGGAAAGACTGAGATTCATTTTCTTTACAGCTGACTTTTAATATCAATCCTATAGAAAAATACAATCAAAATGAACCTGCCAAAATTATAAAAGACCTGCTACCAGACCAAGACTCGGTCACAGTCTGCAGAGGTTTGCCTCATGAGTCTATAAACAGTGGGTTAGTCATCCTGGGGTGCCCCCTTTAGACTGGACCTCTGCTTCTTCTGGTCCATCTGACCCATGACACGGTACAGTTTTTTCCGCGCCTCCTTCTGTCTCTTCAGCTTGGCCTCCTCCTGTTTCTCCTTCTGCTGCAGGAACTTCTTGTGTTTGGCGTGCTGCACCATGTGGGCTTTCTTTGTCTTCTGGTTGTGGACCGTGCTCAGAGCGTGGAGCAAGGCCGCCACCTTAAGGAAAGGGACAAGAAAAACAATACTTCTAGATAAAGCCATGTTTTAGTGCAGGGAGTAGTCCAAGGCCTTCTTGAACTTAAAGTAATCCACAACAAACTGGGTCATGTGTGCACAGCTGTGGCCATCATTTCTGCCACCTGTGATAACATTTTAATGGAGGACTGAACAAGCAATAGCCTACTGTTTCTGTTGTCGGTTCAGTACAAATCAGTGATTTGCTTGAGGTCATAGGTCATAAATGCTCACTCCTAACAAAGGCTGATGAGCTGCTGCAGTGAGACAGCAGGGTCAGGTTTTGCTCACCTTCCTCTCGTGGGGTTCTCTGATCACACTGGGCCTCTGAAGATCTCTGGGCACCTTTCCTTTGGGTTGCTGCTGTTTGGGTTTGCTCTTGAAGGGCAGGGCCTTCTGGAGCTCCTTGGGGATGTGGAGGGGGTTGAAATGTCTTTGGGCTCGGACCACCGGCTGGAAGGGAAAGCGATGGATAGTCACATGTCACACACTACTGTGTGAAGGACAGGTCTGCAGATGCTTTAACTGCAAGACAACTACGTGAGGAGTTTAACTGTCAAGCAAGCCAACACAAAACAAATATACACATACCTAAAAACACAATGAAATATATTACTAATGTTTGAATTAGTTATTATTAGTGTTTTTTTGTTCAATAACATATTTTGTCTATGCCAGACGACCCAAATATATTCAATTTACTGTGATATAAAACAGCAAATTCTCAAACTGAAGAAGTCAAATCTTTGTTTGAAGAGTAACTTAAAGGATTAACAGATTATAAAAATTGTTGGTGATTAATTTTCTCAATTGACTTATCGAATACTCAGCTAATCATTTCTTTCATCGTTAATTCTCCCATTTTTGGATTTCCTTCCCATCTTTTAGCCAAAATTGTGCAGTGCATGTTTTGAGTTTGCATCTTGGAGAATGTAAACATCAGTAAGATCTATTAATAGCTTCCTTCTCAGAGCTATAGTTGGTAACACTGTAATACACTGCTCTTACACCTTCTTCCCTTCATCAGATCATGTGTAGAGATCCATCAGGCTGAGCCTACTTTACCTTGTAAAGAGAGTCCGTGTTGGGTTTGTTGCGGATACCCAGGTCATGTTTGAGCTGCCCCAGGGTTCTCATGCCCTCCCAGCTGTCCTTCTGACCGACAGGCAACAGCAGAGAGGTGACGGGGTTGTAGAGCTGGGGAACAGATACTGGAAACCACGAGCGCAGGAACACGATGTCTGCACAACAAAGGCATCAACACAAAGGCATCAACTACAGAGGAGTCCTTCAGATGCAACATATCAGTGTCAAATGTTTTGTTCCACTTTTGCATAATGGCCATAAAATAAAAGACAATAATATTTAAAAGTCATTTTTACCTAAAGTAAGCAGTATAGTGACAGTTACACACTCACCACTCATAAGCAGGCGGTCCTCGAAAGTGGCTCTATAAGCTCCTGGTGGTGTCGACAGCGCCTTCTTAATCTGACCTCTGACCCCTGATACTGTTCGTACAGAGGCACCCTCAAATTTAGCTACTTCCAGCACTGTGTTGAACATGCCCTGTGAACACAGAGGGAGAGCTCAATCAAAACACAAGTAGCAGTAAGATTATATAACTGCTTCTTCACAGAGCACAAAGCACTGAGATCACATTCAACACAAGGTACCTCTGTCCTTTTACAACATTCCGTTTACTCTGCTCACAAAAAAGCAAACATTAGATACAAAAATGACATACACTAGATGTGTGGATTAACTATTTTTAATGATGCAGGTCAGAGTTAAATTTGCTTTTTATGTCAGGTCAGAGGTTAAAAGTGTGCTTCATTTATTGTGACATGTCTGTCTTCTATGTAGTCCCTTCAATCCAGGACAATTTCCCCCTCAACCTTGACACCGAATATGCTACAGATCAGCTTCCAAGTTTCCAAAAGGTATAAAAAAAAAAACATTAAAAACTGACACTAAAAGAACATTTCTAAAGAAAATCACATCCAATCTCACCTGTTTTAGTGGTCAAGTTTTTACATAAAGGTTGAAAGCCGTAGACCTAAATGAATGAGATATTTAAAAGATACAAGTAAAGAAAAGTTGTCCTACCTTAATGAAGGAGGTGTTCTTAAAGATCTTGTAGGGGTAACCGATGAGTTTAAGCTTCTTCACTATAGTCACAGACTTATCCAGGTCCAGGATGACTCCTGTGGCTGCAATACGGAAATTAGCCTGCAGAGACAAGACAGGAATTTATAAGTCAAAGTCTAATATATATATTTAGGCAGAATTCCATATAATTATGTAAATCAGAGTTACAACAAATGATATTGCCATTTTACCAGTTGGGATACTTGTCACTTCTATTACGGCTGGAATGGTTTTAATTTTACTCTCAGTTACATCATTTCAAGAACTGAAATGGAACCAACTGTTCACACAGATGTTAGCTGCTATAACTAAAGTGAATAACTGACTTACTTTAGTTCCTGCTACTGACTGCACAGCCAGGAAGCCGGTGCCCTGTGGAGTGACAGGACCTTCAGTGAGACAAAAAGAGAGGGAACGTTACTCGTTGTTATCATCAGATATACATGATAATTACCCACAACTGCAAAACATTTCTTCTCAACAGTTCTGGAATACAAGTCTCATTATACAGGAAGTAATGACTTCTACTAACTTTACATAGTCACTGCTTAAACCTCATCAGATGACTTAATCACCATTTATCTCTATCATTTAAGAACACATGGCAGCACATGAATGCCTGTAACACTGGCTACACGTACAAGTACAGCAATAATCTAATTTTGTCATTGAGACAGTAATAAGTGTATAAGGCAGGCGTTAACAGCATAATCTGATTGTTATGTGATTGTGCTCTCAGCTGAAGTACTGAGAAATACCACCACATTGTAGTGTCATTATTATAGTGCATTCAACTCATTAGAGCCTAATTGGCTTATCATATATATATATATCTCTGTATTGTACTTGTGTTTGTTGGACAATAACAAACTAGAAATTGAAGTAGAAGAATGCCAATGATATGCTTGAAGTTATTTAGAAAACCTGGCACATAAACTGCTGTGAGTCACAGAGTGTGAGCCTCAGAATCATGTTGGCAGGTGTCAGTTCTTACTGTCCATGTAATATGCAACTAAATATGCTTGACACAATTTTATAGCAAGAGCTTACAGCTACTGCTAGATAGAATGGGCTGCCTCCTTTAACTAAGGAGTCAAATCATCCTGCTTTGGCTGGTATTCCCTCGTAGAATGTAGAGATCTTAATATGTTTTTATGTTTTACTTTTTAATATATTGATATTTGCCTCTTGTCTTAAAGAATCTTCTAACGGCCAAGCTCTACTTAAGGCCTCATCCATACCAGAGATTTCGCAGCACACACAAGTGTTTGTGATGCACACTAACAAGTTCAGCATCACTGTCTCTTTCATATTTCATCCTTTACAAGTGTTCCGCAGGCTGAAACCTAGCTTCTACCATTTACCAAGTGGTGTCTCTTTGTCTTAGAAAACATCTTTGTAGATGTTTTACTGTGTAGAAATTATTAAAAAGGAGAGCATCAAAGCGCAGATTTACTGCAGAGGTAGCACAAAGAGGAGTACACCACAGCATCGTGACATACTGATCAGGTGTGAGGCTGAATACTGGACAGTTCTGACAAAGTAACACGTTTATGAACATGAATGGGACTTTTGTCATACAGGAGTATGATTGGACTTTTTCCTGTAATCAGCCAATGGAAATGTCTGTCTCAGAATAATGTCTTCCTCTAATTTTTAGCCTTAATCTTATTATTATGTGCATATAAACACAACCATTGAGACACACTACAACATACAATCACGTTAAGGTCCACTTAAACATCTACTGTAAAACCTGAATCAGTAGCCCAGGGTTTTCTTTGCTTCAGTCACTGAGCCTGCCTATATCTGGGACAGGCCTTTAATTCCTTTCCCACAAACCTCTCGCTCAGGAAAAATTTGAAATAGGCTACTATCAAATTGTTTATTTAAACCAGTATGAATATTACTTACTAACTTAATACAAATGACGCTATCAAATAACTTTTCAATTACGAATCAGAGAGAGAGCACATCTAGGCTTCTTCTATAAACTAACTTCTATAAAAACGTTTATGTGCCAAAACGTGTAGCCACACCAGGCCAGTAAAAGGGACAGGTATCTAACTGGGACTCTGCTTTTAACTGATGTTTTTTACGCTAATCATCACTGTACACCAGCAGTCAGTAGTGCAGTGTGCCTAAACTGTCTTACCCCAGATGGAGGCTCCACAGTGCATGTGCTGCGGTGTGTATTTGAGCAGGCGGTGGCGTCCGTTGTGATCCTCGATGTGGTAGAGGGGGATGGTCTGGAAGCGCCTCCAGCCTAATGACAGGATGAGGGGGTCCCGGGTCTTCAGGATGCGGTTATACCAACGGTGTTTCTTCAGTCGCATCTGACATACACACACAGCTTTAGGTATGTGCTTACTATTTTAAACTGTTGCTAAGAAAATCGAGGAGGACATTTAGGGATATTCCTCATGTCAGGACAGAAATCAGCCTCTGCAAGAAGCAGCAACCACTCGCAAACGTACGTCTGATAATACCATCTGAGGAGCAAATAGCAGCCATGGTGTTATTAATTAATTAATTAATTAATTAATTTCATTTCATCCCATTATCTCAAGATAATTATAAGAAGTTAATTATCTCATTATATGGGCAAAATCAAGATTTTTCTTCATGCAATGAATCCCATCATATATATCAATACTGTATAAAAAATGAGATTAGCTTATTTACATTGTATTATTCAGCAGTGGCCTACTGGGTATGACTGAATCGAGGTAATATTGGTGAATCGGTTGTGTGCATAAACCCAATTCAGAATATGGTTCTGTCAGCCTGATTAGACTGCCAGTAACACATCATAAACATTGGTGATTGACACCTGATGAAAATACACCATTACTATCCAAATGCTGTTATCTAAATGATTCCTTCCTGGCATCTGCCCTGTACAGTTTAGATGACGACTGATGACTACGGACCTTAACTAAATGGGCTGTGCAATTGAGCAAATGAACCAGAGTTCATTTGAAGTCTACCCAACAGCTTAGCCTTAACAAGAAGGTACTACCAGTCACAAACAAACAAAGTGCTAATGGCAGAATACAATGAGAGCATTGCACATACCTGCAGGTATCCTACATTGCCCTCACCGGAGCCCAGACCACCGAGGATGATGGGATAATGGGGATCGAAGTTGGTGACAAATTCACAAGGTAGAGAGGAGATTTCTAATCTGACGTACATTCCTGGTCGGAAGCCTTCGTACTGCACTCTGGTCTCATCATCCACATCCTCAAACTCTGCCCTGTTCAGCTGAGGACAGAATGCAGCAACATATTCTCATACATATACTCTCAGATAAAAAGCCAGGACTCTAATGAACATGAAGACAACAGCAAAGCCGAACACTGAATTGATCATATATCCTTTAGACATTTTGTGTAGGACATTCTGTACGATGAATCTTTATCAAATCAATCAACTCCAACAGCTGTTGCGTATCCAGAGCACATCTGTACAGAAGGCCCAAACCAGCTGCGGTACCTCAGCCTGCTTTTGCATCTCCTCCTTCAGGTCGTCAAAGTAAGTGGCATCTTCGTCATCGTACTCCGCATCGAATCGCTCCTTCAGCCTGCGCTTCTTCTCCAGCCGCTTATTCTTCTGGACCTCATCATCATCCACCTTCACCAGACTCTCTTCAGCTTCTTCGTCATCATCATCTTCATTCTCACTATTCTGTTGGTCACAAGGTGCACAAGACAAAACATCATCCAACTGAGAAAACTGGAGGTATTCAACCCTGAACCATTTGTGTATTTATCCACATTTTTGCTTTCAACACTTCCAATCAGTGCAATTGTGGCAACTTTACCAAGGTGTGTTTCAGATGCTGTCAGGGTACCAGGTAAGTAAAAGATTTTCTTTTTTGGACACTAAATATTGGTGTTTCAAATGAGCTGATTTAAAGTATAGAGAATAGCCTCAAACATGCTGCTCCTCTCCCCGCTGTTGATCTATCCTAACACACAGTGCGAGGTGTATTTAAAGTATTTGGACAGTTTGGTACACAGGATTCACAACCAAGGATGATTAAAGTGCAAACCGCATGTAGCACAGAACTGACTTTAGTAAAAGTTCATTTCTTGAAATGAGCACCGAGGAAATGCCATGATAATTTTCTAGTGGAACATGAACACTGGAACAGTGGCACAACTGTTGATTTTAACACAGTATCCACAACTATATCCTAATTACATTGAAATATTAATGGTCAGTCAGCTGGTGGAAAGTGAATGAAATGATGGAAAGAGGACCTACCTCAGCCTGATCCTGCTGCCCAGTTTGGCTCTTGTGGACTTCCCCTGTTTCCAAATCCTCAAAGTCACCATATAGCTCCTCTAGATACAGAAACACAACGAAAGCCTGTATGTTAGGGTCTTTTAAGCTACCACATGGTTTGTGTGCTTCAATAGTAACAAACAAAACTGTTCCCCTTAAAAGGACAGCTCAGCTACACCTTAATGCTTCTAAAATGTTCAAATCCAAGTAGCTCAACCATGTAAAGTCACCCTCTCACAACGGAATGATTATAACTGCGTTTTTCCCGACGATAAGTTTGAAGTTTAGATCACTGTGTTTGGCTGAGTGAAGTGGTTCTCCTCTCTTACCGTCCTCTTTCAGCAGTGTGGCAGCATCTTGGCCTTCTTCCCACTTCCCTGTTACAAAACAGTCCCTGATGGAGTTTAGCATCTGGGGAAAAATATTACAACTTATTAGTTTCATTTCAACATCTATTTTGTTTTGGTATTCATATCAACAGCACATTAGGAACTCCATCAGACACTATCTGTCCCAGTAACAGCGGTGTATTACAAACTACTGTACCTCCTCCAAGTCCCAGTCGTGGGAGGTCTCAGGGTTGAAGCGGGAGCAGTCGAGAGCGTTTGCTTGGAACTTTTTGCTGTTCTGAGGGCGGCTGACTCGAAACAGCCCCCCCAACTCCTCCTCCTCATCCTCAGAATCAGCTGCCTCTACAACTGCACACAAAAATGACGATTGTCAAGACACTCTGACAATCAGAGCAGGTAGCAGTTTTGTAGCACACGTTTGTGTTGGTCATAAACAACAAACAGCTAGAGACAGCTTACAGTTTAAAAATAAACTATCTTTCTGTCTCTTTATGAACTCAAACATATCTTTGGCATTTCTGTACTGACATAACTTGGGCTGGGCTAATATATATTGATACACATGCAACCAGAGCCCCGGCCTACCTGAACCATAAACCAGTTTTCTAAGATTGGGGACCGCTTCTTGTTGGCGTAGAAATGCCTGTGATGCTTTCTGCTGCAGACCCTCCTTCCACCTCAGAGCCCCTGTGGATGGAAACAGAAGACAGAAATCAACCAAGGGACGATAAAATATCAAAATCACTGAACCTCCAGATGCTGTCTTCAGAATAACGTCGTGACCCATTTCTTTGTGGCTTAGACATCAGAACACAGACAGCTACCGTTAGACCAAAGAAATTTGCAGTCCTTGTCCTGACTCAAATCTACAACACAAATCTTGAAGGAACTCCTTCTGTACTGTTTGACTTGACTCACGCAACAGGTAACGTTTTTGGCACAGCTGCACCGCAAAACCTTGCATTCTCTTCAGTTTAACACTTGAACTACAACGAGAAATAACAGTAACCGTCTAGTCTAAGAGAGCTAAAAATAGAGCTGCACTATGGTCTAACAAAAGGGAACATTTGGTAGCTGTTCAGGAGCTTTTGATCATATCACATGATGTTCACCAGTAGATGGAGTTTGCCCCTCATATTTTAAACAAATATGGACAAGAAGCCCTTAAATGTATTAGGATTTTTTTTGAATATCTACCATTACATGTATCTACCATACGGTTGGGCAAACTCCAGATACCGTGCGATACCTACCTTGTAGTGAGAGTTTTCTCACCTGACAACACTGAGCCAGACATTTGATCCCTAGTTGCTCCAGAGGTGTGCGACCTCTGACATATACAGCAATTGTAAGTCACTTTGGATAAAAAACATTAGATGAATGAGTGAATGGAATGGAATGGCAGTGGTGCACCTCTTGTGGCCAAAATGAGTATTACAACAACAAACACAAACTGAGCCTGACAAAAAACAAACCACCAGTTTTCACAGATTAAAAAAAGTGACTAAAAAGCTTTTTTTCATCTGTTGTTATGTGAAAAAAACACAGGAGAGAAGAAATTGGATCACCAGAATGCGTCTCAGTGCTTCTGTAAATTAATTATTATACAGTAAAAGAAAAACTACACTGAATGAAAGAAAAATTAACAACAACTACTCATACAGATTTAAAGTGAAAAATAAGAAGATCTGATAGTGGATTGGTACTCCTTGTATTTGAAGATAACCAGAGTAAAAGTAGTGTAACCCTTTCCTACAAATGAACACAAAAAGCCTGCTCTTACCCTGCTCTTCTTCTTCTTCTTCTTCCTCCTCCTCCTCCTCCTCCTCCTCCTCTTCCTTCACTGTGGTGCCAGCTTCATCATCCTCCTCTTCCACTGATTCATCTTCCTCCTCTTCTTCATCATCTTCCTCCTCCTCATCATCACTCTCTTCAGAACAGTGACCAGAGTCTCCTGCTCTCCCAGCCCCTCCTTCTTGTTCACTCTCCTCACTCATCTCCAGGTCGTCTTCACTGTCAGCGAAGGCCGGCACCTCAGCAGTCCCCTCCCCCTTCTCCTTCCTCTCCTCTAGTTTCTGCTTCTTCACCGGCGGAGTGATGTCTGTTACGTTCTGATCCGTCTTGTCAGATTTGGCTCTTGCCTCTTTGAGCATTGTGGACAGGTTATCATTGTCTTCATCTTCATCCTGGTCACTGTCTTCACTGTCACCATCCTCATCATCACTGGAACCACTGACATCATCGTCGCCCTCCTCCTCAGCAAAGAGCACCTTCCTCCTCTTTCTCTGGGTGTTCGGATCCCAGACGAGCTTCTCCTGAAGACCCGTCTCTCTGAACACACACAAAACAAGAGAGGTTACATTCTCTGTCACACACAAGGCTGCCGCACAACATCCGCGTGCTCTGTATTATTATTTTGCCAGTGCACAGTGTGTATAGACAAGTCACATGTGAAAACTGACAAATTTACAAAACCCTTGTCAATTTCTAATCAGAATTTTATTTTGTTTTATCTTGCTAACTGGTTGTGTTTACACATGTTAGATGTGAATGAAATAGTCGTACATACACAAACTATGTTATACACACTGTCCTTTATACATTTACATTACTTACATACCAGTCTGGCTCACAGAAAGTAGGCTGCGGGTATAATGGACAATGTATATGCCATAGCCACACCGTCATGAGCTTTTATACTTGTGCGTTGGTGTCTGTGTCTTAAATGGACTAAAATGCTCTTTTAGGCTTTGCAAATGTTGCAAAATCAGACCGAGAGATCAAATTCTGAATTTGCGTGGGTTGTGATGCTCCCATTGCTTCATCTTGGACTTAGCGCCGCCCAAGATGATTGTGATTGGTTTATTAATGGGTACAGCCAGACCTTTTCCAGCACTGGCAGAGCACTGAAACAGAGGGTGGAGATAGGTCTGGTGAGTTGTCTCACCCGCTCTGCTCGTCCATGTCTGTGGATTCCAGGGTGACGGAACCACTGAACAGAGACACCTTACTGGCAGCCATCTTGACATCCAGGGTGGCATGTGTATCAATGAGTGACTGGACCAGCTCTGTGGTGGGCCGCACCTCTTCCTGTACCGAGGAAACACAAATACACTTAACATTACCTAATCTGATTTAATTGGTCGAATTTTAAAATTAGTGAATCCAAGCACAAAAATGCAGATCTTTCAGATGAGGAAAGAACACTTTCATGCCAAGCAAACACACACACACCTGCTGCTGATTGACGTGGTTAGCAGGAAGGTCAATGTACACAGCATCCTTGTCATACACAACCCCCCCGACCCCGGCCATGGGTGCATAGAGCAGACGCTCCTTCTCATTCAGCGCTCTCTTCTTCTGAGCGCCTGGCAGTGGACACGGATCTGGCAGGAAGTTTACGTCTGCCACCTGAAAGTCTCCTACACCTGCAGAAGAAAACACAACATATGTTTGTAAATGTTTCCAGGGAAATGTCATTAATACAATTTGAAGCACATCTGCTTTAGACAGCATGACGGGCAGTCCAAAAGGTTTTTGTAGGTAACTAGCACTATGTACCAGGGATATGGACCTGGCCTTTGTTTTTCAAGTGTGTCCCTCGCAGGTAGCCGTAGAGTGACACTGTCCGGTCAGACTTGGGGTCTGTCCTCACCTTCTCAGGGTCGGTCAAGTCCTCCATACTGTTTGAATACAGAAGGAATAGAATCATTGAGTGAATATAAATTAAAAGCATGCACGTATACTGCTCCTTCAAAATGAATGAAAATGAAACATCAAACCATCTTGTAATGACAGGCAGAGGCAGGCAGAACCCATGCTAATAAAGATGGCTCCGTTGTACGCAGCTGTGCTAGTGATCCTACATGAGAATTACCAACTGACACAAGGAAAATGGACTGCATTTATATATTACATCGACGACTCAAATCTCTTCACACTACATGACACATTCACCCATTCATACACTGACATATACAGAGGCTGCAGTGCAAGGTGCCAACAACAGCCAGGACAACTAATGAATCAAGTGGTATCCATCACCTTGATGGCACATCAAGGACACTTTGACTTGCAGACTGGAGGAACTGGGAATCGATCCGCTGACCTTCTGATTAGTGGGTGACCCAGTCTACTTCCTGAGGTAGCGCCTGGGTTAGGGTTAGTATATATTAATTTTTTTCATTGTATCTAAATCAAGCCTGGATTTTATGGTGCTCTGTTGCATTTGATAGAGTCAGATGCTTACTGATAGTGGGTAGATAGGTACCTTTATTTTGTCACAATATAACAGGTTATATAGTGAAATTGGGTTTGTAACTCCCTTCTGCTGTGTAGCAGACAATATACATTAATACAGAATCAATCATAAGAACGGTAAACAGAAATAAACTATATTCAATGATCAGTGGAGCAGTGCTGAGGATGAAGTAGAGTTTAAGAGTCTGATAGCTTGGGGAGAAAAGCTGCACTGCAGTCTGGTGGTGCGGCAGCAGAAACTTCTATGTCTCTTCCCAGAATGCAGCAGGGTGAACAGGCTGTAGCTGGGTGGGTACTGTCCTTTAGTATCCTTTGGGCTCTGCGCAGGCAACTCACCTCACCGATATGACTGATGCTCGGGAGATGGGTACCAATGATCTTCTGAGCAGTTTAATCACCCGCTGCAGAGCCCTCCGGTCCTGGCCCGTGCACATCCCATGCCAGTTATTTTTCCAGTCAGGATGCTTTCTATTGCTCCTCTGCAAAAGCTGACAAGAACTTGGCGTGGGAATTTGGCCTTCTTAAGCTTCCTCAAGAAATCCAGTCGTTTCTGAGC